>NC_047525.1:6036796-6121796 GCF_902827115.2 Pseudochaenichthys georgianus
TGATTGGCTATAGATAGAAAAAATTACAAGTACGAATCGGCTGACCTTCAGGGGAGTCTCAAAAAACCCACACACGAATGCACAGCTACCCGTGCGCAGGAAGCGGGTTGTGTTGCAGGTGCAGAGGTTTTAAACGGAAAACAAATATGTGAGGATCAAAAATACATTATGTAAAACTTTTTTCTATATTTGGATTTTATTTACATGCATATGAAACGGAACACATTTGTGCATTGAAAAACACAAGTGTGAATCCTTCTGTGTGCACGTGTGTGTTATGAGACTGTTCTGAGCCCATACAATGGTGTCTGTTTTCAATCAGATGTGTCCTTTGTTGTGAAATGGTTTCACGGTTGGACTGAATAGATACTCAAGGAAGAAATGAAGAATGAGAGTAGATGAATAGAAGAAGGGAGATCTGCAGAAGAAACATACTGAAGGAGAAGGAGGCTCAGAAAGATAATGCTTAATGCTAAAATAAAGTCATTGTTCTCTTCCTCTGAAGGTTCGGCCTTTGCAAAGGCCAAGCCAGAGAGTCCGTGGGCGTCCCTGACCCGGAAGGGCCTGGTCCGAGTGGTCTGCTTCCCCTTCTTCTATCGATGGTGGATCCAGGTCACCTCCAGAACCATCTTCCTCCTACTGCTGGCTCTCTACCTGCTGCAAGGTGTGTGTGTGTGTGTGTGTGTGTGTGTGTGTGTGTGTGTGTGTGTGTGTGTGTGTGTGTGTGTGTGTGTGTGTGTGTGTGTGTGTGTGTGTGTGTGTGTGTGTGTGTGTGTGTGTGTGTGTGGCTTAAGAGGCCAGCTGCTGCGTCGCCTTTCAGCAACATTACTGATGAATGTAGTTTCCATGCAGGAACCAGTCCTCCGATGAAGTCTTTAGCCAAGCAGCTATTTCACAGCACGTTCAGCAGCTGATACTCTGCGTCTAATCCTCCTCACTTCCTGCCTACTTCCCACACATGCAGCATAAACACACACAACTTCTCTTTGATTTACTGTTCATGGCTGCGCGGGAGCAGGAATATCCAACACACACAATCGCAAACAAAGAATTCTGTTAATTGGTCACCTGATGTGGTTTACATGTTAGCACACAGTTGCTTAGTGCCACACGGCGCAGACACAAAGCAGCACATGCACCCCACGTGACGCCTGATGAATGTGAGTCTCACAGTCACTCCCAGAATAATACGAGGCACCTTGACCTTGTAACATTTGTGATATTGGGCTATATAAATAAACATTGATTGATTGATTGATTGACCTCCTTCCCTGCAGGAGTGTAGTGACATGCACACTGCATGCCTGTGTGAGACGGATGGAAGTCCAAGTGACTGAAGCGGTGTGACTGAACCAGGCACTAATGTGCAAACAGGAAACCCCAAGCTGTGAAGAGCTTCAGAGTGTGCACTGTTGTAATGAAGGCCATGTGTCCTCCTCTCCTCTGCAGCGGCCGCAGCAGTCCTGTATGTGATCGTCCCACAGCCTCATGGGATACCACCCACCGAAGTGTTTGGAGCCACCTGGCTCATGCTGCTGCTCGGCACCGTCCACTGCCAGATCGTCTCCACCAGGACGCCCAAACCGGCCTCCAGCAGCGGGGGGAAGAGACGCAGGTAGGCG
Source organism: Pseudochaenichthys georgianus (assembly GCF_902827115.2). NCBI lineage: Eukaryota > Metazoa > Chordata > Actinopteri > Perciformes > Channichthyidae > Pseudochaenichthys > Pseudochaenichthys georgianus. The sequence goes on from NC_047525.1 coordinate 6,038,419, forward strand.
GAGGAAAGAAAAGCAACGGGGAGACCTGTCCGTGGAAAACAGTGCAGAACGTGACGAGTGACAGAGAGAGGGGAAGGAGGAAGGATAGATCCAGCAGGGAGAGTGGGAGATGCTGTTGATGCTAGAAATAGATTAATTATACAGAAATGGAAAACATATTAGAGGACATGACCCAGAACATGGCACTGGAAGAGAACTGGGAACATGGCGAGGAAAGTGAGCGAGAGAAAGGGAGGAGGAAAGCTGTGGGAATAGGTCCGTCTGTCCTGATTCCTCTCTCGCTGAATACAAGGGTCTTTATCACGGAGACATTCTGTCCACAGGCTGTTTTCACATTCATGACTCCATTCATGATTTGAATTGTGTGTAATTCTAACAGTTGTGTTCTTTTTAAAGGATCTTTGATCAAGAACTAGGCCTAAAGTAAAGCAGGATGGTCTCAGAATCTCTCCATGATAAATGTAATGTCACTGTTGGACAAATGGGGTTCATGTGTGTGAAAGGAGGAAGACGTCTGCTCCCCTTGATGTGAGTGTTTTTTAGTTTTTAGAAGCGACGTTTTTGTTTTGAAGCGTGTCAGTGTGCGGCTGCTGCTTCTGGTTCACGATGATTGAAGACAATTTTCATACTCTTTGGGAAGAGAATGGGAACATGCCACAGTTTTGGAAAGGGTTTTGAGAGGGAGCGAGGAAACGGTGTGTGCTCCTTCACTGAATCCGCCTCTGGTCTTTCTAAGAGGAGAATCATGAAAGGGTTCACAGATATTTACACAAAGCTGATTCTAGTTCTCTTACATTCCTCTCTTTTCCTCTTTCTAGTCTTATTGATATTTCACCTCATAAAGAAGCAGAAGGCAGACCATGGAGCAATCTAATGATTCATACCCAGCCATTACTGTACTTTATTTATTAGCAGTGACAGATGAAGGCTTTTTTTAGCATCCTGTTGATATTGCTTTCTGATTTGAAAATCAAAAGACAACGATCAAAGCTTTGTGAAGCTGGAATAGTTTTCCTTTTCAGTGATTTTTTTTTAAGCCAAAATATTGTCTCCAATGAAATGGAGACACATGAGATGACTAAAACATTTCTTAATATTAAATTGCCTCTTATTTTGGAAAACTAATACATTTAACTAACAAGTTTTTTTTACAAAAACATCCACTTTTGCAGAAACCAACCTGAAAGATAGTTTTGGTAGAACCAGCCTTTAACTGCATCAGCCTGTGTCCAGCCGGGCCTGGGGTTTAGTTCCATCTCTTTGCTGGTTAAAGGACAGTGGGGGGGACAGCCTGGCCCCGCGGGACACCCTGCTGTAGCTCAAAGTCTTCTTAGTCTCCAGGACCCTCTAAGTCTCTCCACCTTCTATTCTTTCCAAACTGAAGGAAGTTGAGGAAGGCCTCTCAGATGGAGGTGCATAGGGAAGGCGACGGGTCTAGCACTACCGATAACACACAGGAGGGGGCGCCACACTCCCACTCAGCCAGCAGCACATACAGCCTGGGCACTCTCTTCCAAGACTTCTGGCATGATATCTGTAAAGCTGGGTGTGTATTTCGTTTCACAACTTCCTAAAATGAGATGCTGTGCAAAGACAGGCCCGGGGTTCAGTTCGCTAACCTGTTCTAGCATTACCTAATGTAAGGTGTAACGTGTGCTAAGTCCAAATCTAGACTTTCATCAAATAATGACATTTTGTTCAAATCACCTTCCTAAGAACTGAACCCCGGCCTGGACTCAGATCTAACCTGGGAGTCTTCAGCTGCAACATCTCCTCCTCTCCTCTCACATCTGTAGCTCTCTCTCAAAGGTTGCCCCAACACATCTGGTGTTGCTGAGCGGCATCGGACCATCGGCGGTTCCACTATAGGTTCCTGAAACACGTATCCACGGAAAGAATCTAGCGCTGCTGTTTTTAGTGAGGGACGGAGGGACTTTGCAGCTGATGTTGACGTGCATGACTGATGACCAAGCTGTGTTCAGGAGAAGCATGGCCCCTGTTGTTTCCCTTGACAACGAGCTAGGATACATGATCCAAAACCAGAACAATAGATCGTCTATCATTGGAAATGTATCTTAACCTTCTCCGTCAGCAGCTTCCTCCCCATGCTTCTCTTCCACAGGCGTTCAGCAGAGTGCAACACTGTGGAACGTTCCAGAGCACTACGTCTGCCACACTCTGTGCCCTTCCTCCTCTGCCTCTGCCTCTTCCTCTTCATTACGCTCCACTGGTTGTCCTTTTTAACTTTAATTGAGAATCTCAACCATCAGTATTTATTGAGGTTATTGTTCACATGTATCCTACTTCATGTTGCATGAGACTCATTTATAAATTCAATAAACTAAAGGGCAGAGTATATCAAAATATTTTTTTAAAGGCAGAAAAATAAAACATCTACATTCAGTAAAACATATGTGTAAAAGTGTTCACGTTTAAGACACTTAACCCATTCCTTTATTAGCGTATTATTCGACTGAATGGTTCTGCAGGATGTGTTGTGTGAATGTTCCACAGTGTTGTGTCTGATGCTGTCAGTGATTCCTGTCTGAACCGGTTAGTCTCTCAGCTGGGTTTCTCTAAACCTCTGTCCGTATCCATCTGTCCATCTACACGTCTCTTTCCTATCAATCTCTTCTTTCCCGCTTTTCTCCCACCCTTCCCCGTACTCCTTCAGATCTAAGAAGTCCAAGCTGTCCATCGACAAGTCCACAGAGACGGACAACGGCTACGTGTCGCTGGACGGCCGAGTGACCAATCGCAGCAGCGAGGAGGGGCTTCAGCTCCACGAGCAGCGATGCGATTCGCTGAACAGGACTGACGAGGCCTGCTGGACCTCTGCGGTCCCGCCCGTGCACACTCAGCCCCCCCTTAGCACGGGGCTGATACTGGCCAGCAGCAACAAGGTGACCCAGAGACACGAGCACCGCCACAACTCTCTCAGGATTTGCTGACATTTCCAAAAAGAAGAAAAGGCCCAAAAGGCACTCTTCATCGTGCCTTGGGCCTTTCTCTTTTCTGACCTTACCGAAGAGCGTCTTTATGACACTTGTTTGAACTTCCGAGCATTGTCTGATGTGTGTTCTGTACTTAGGAGCCAGCTTCAGACGAGGCGTCCAGTGAGGAGGACCCTGAGGCGTCCTACAGAGCTCTCCGAAGGGGGGTGGAAAGGATGAACAGCGACTGTACGCTCAGAAACCGCAAGAATACACACCACTACAAAAAACACTACGCTGTGGAGGTAAAGCAGGAAATCAGCTGCAACAAACAGTAGATGTTGTTTAAAACTTTTCACGAAACGGGAGGCTGTGGCTCAGTGGGATAGTGTGCTGAACTTTGAGTCAGGGGATAGCAAGTTGGAGTCCCACTGCAGTCAGCATGTCGTTGTGTCCCTGGGCAGGACACTTCAGCCCACAGCACTGGACAAGTCTAACATGTAATGAAACAACAATCCTCTCTTCTGTTTGACAGGACGTCCCCAAGTCTGGCACCAGCTGCAGTTCCAGATGTTCCAGTCTGAGGACTCAGGACTCGGAGAGCACTCGACACGAGTCGGAGACAGAGGACCTGATGTGGGAGGACTTCCTGCACTGTGCCGAGTGCCGGTCCTCCTGCACCTCAGAGACAGGTCAGGGGAGCTGGACCACATGCACACAGCTCGTAGTTTGATACCTGCTGAAAATCATTTGAATATGTTTCTGTTGTTCCTGTAACTCATGCTGTCCCTCTGACTTCACAGAGGGAGAAGGGGGAGGGACGCCCGTCTGCCCCCCGGCTAAAAAGGAGTACAGAGACGACCCTTTCCATCAGGTCTGTAAACCCTCCTACATGTGGCCTGGACGGTCAACATCGAATGTTTAGAAACGTTTTGAGGATTTGCAAATATGAATAGGTATCCACATTACTTTGTGAATGAGTTAGGTCTGACCTGATCGACACTAAAGCTGTTGGAACATATGTTTAAGACTTGATTTCAACCAAATGTAGCAATGTTTCAACCCAGACATATTCTGACCTTCAAATAACTGAGACACCTTGTTGCGTTCTAGTCTTAAACAAAGTACTATCTTATAAAAGAAGTAAGAACATATCATTGATGTATGCTTCCCCTCAGGGCCACTCCCCCTGGCTGCACAGCTCTCACCCCGGGCTGGAGAGAGTGAGCGCCATCGTGTGGGAGGGGAACGACTGTAAGAAGGCTGACATGTCTGTCCTGGAGATCAGCGGCATGATCATGAACAAAGTGAGCTGCTCTTCTTTAATAATATGAATAAATAAATACAGAGCGGTTATAGAAGGTACTCACTTCTGGTGTCCTTCACAGGTGAATCTCTTCACTCCTGGTATTGGTTACCAGGTCTTTGGGAACCTGGTGTCGGTGACGCTTGGCCTCACACCTTTTGCATACAGGTATCGTATCATACAACTGCAGTTTGCCATTTCCACTTCATTAACAGGAAGTGTCGACACACATGCATCTTGACTCACCTCAGCCTCTGTGGCTCTGCAGGCTGGCTCAGTACCGGGACCTGGATCAGCTGACGTCTCTCTCAGCCAATGAGCTGCTGTCTGTGGCTCTGGGGGGCGGAACTGGATCAGATGCCTTAGTGATCACCATGGTGACACTCAGCTTCCTGGTGCGCGTCTGCCTTATATGGCTCTTCTTCTTCCTGCTCAGCGTGGCAGAGAGGACTTACAAACAGGTGAGACAGAGATGGATGGGAATGTACCGAACAGTCCGAACTCTCCGAGCGGGTCTGATATTGTTATGAATGTTGTTGTGCTCGGTTCAGAGGCTGCTGTTTGCCAAGCTGTTTGGTCACCTGACTTCAGCGCGCAGAGCCAGGAAGTCTGAGGTCCCTCACTTCAGGCTGAAGAAGGTCCAGAACATCAAGATGTGGCTGTCGCTACGCTCCTACCTCAAGGTACGTCTCTCCTTCCTGAGAGGGACATCACAATGGGCTTCGTTGTCCTGGAAACAAGTGGCATCCATGCTTTTTCATTTCTGTTCACATTTGGAAGTTGGGTACATTCACAGCTGTTTGGAAGCTGTATTCCCAATAACTGTGGGATGTGTTGCAGAGGCGGGGTCCTCAGCGCTCGGTGGATGTGATCGTGTCGTCGGCCTTCCTGCTCACTCTGTCTGTCGTCTTCATCTGCTGCGCACAGGTAACTCCTCCAGAGGGCAGCACATTGCGGTCTTCCGGAATGCACACATAGTGGCTTTGGATCAATCAGAGAGCATTGACTGAGGTCTGGAGTTAAGCCCACCTCTCCTCAGACTGAACAGTACTTCCTCCCCCCTCCCCCCCCCCCCCCCCCCCTCCCCCCCCCCCCCCCTCAGCTGCTGCACGTCCACGAGACCTTCCTGGAGTGTCACTATAACTGGGAGCTGGTGATCTGGTGCTCCAGTCTGTCTCTGTTCCTGCTCCGGTTCGTCACGCTGGGCTCTGAGACCAGCAAGAAGTACAGCAACACCTCCATCCTGCTCACTGAACAGGTGCACAGAGACACATGCACCCCCCCCCAGCAGACTCCTCTCCACACACACACTGACACCCGCTCTGTGTTTCCACAGATCAACCTGTATCTGAAAATGGAGAAGAAGCCAAACAAGAAGGAGGAGCTGACCCTGGTGAACAACGTGTTGAAACTGGCCACCAAGCTGCTCAAGGTGCCTCCACGACCCCTGTATAACTCACTCTGAAGGAAGGGTTGAATGTGTCTCATCCTAACTGTCTCCCTCTCTCTCTCCCCCTCTCTCTCTCCCTCTCTCTCTCCCCCTCTCCCCCTCCCTCCCCAGGAGCTGGACGCGCCCTTCAGGCTGTACGGTCTGACCATGAACCCTCTGCTCTACAACATCACCCAGGTGGTCATCCTGTCCGCCGTGTCAGGGGTCATCTCCGACCTGCTGGGGTTCAACCTGAAGGTGAGCAGCTGTTTGAGAGGTCAGAGGTCAACCTCAGTCACAGTCAGACAGTGGAACTGGAAGCTCTGCTCCACCCACCTCTGTCTCTGACTGAAGCCACTGGCACTCGAGTGTAGGTGCTCAGAGCTCCAGATCATGTTTGCTATTTAGCACAGTTTCACACGAAGTCTTGTGCGACACGTTGGCCCCTCTGACCCCGCGGCTCTCCTAACCTCTGCTTCTCGTTCCAGCTGTGGAAGATTAAATCGTGACAGTGAGCAGAAGGGGCGGGGCTTGGCTCGCTGACTGACTCTCTGATTTGTCGACTGACTGAAAGACCGGGGTCTCCACAGACGGATCCTCTCACCTCCAACGGTCCCACTTTGTGCAATTGGAAAAGCTATTTATTTACCCACTCAGTGTTTTGACTTGTATTTGAACTGTGGTTTGTTTGACGCTATATGTGACCTGTCTACAACAAGTGTTAGTATTCTTCAGCATGAGTCGTGTTTCTAACGTGACGGGTTAGTTCTCATTTGAAACCCTTTCATTTCAGCTCAGATGTGAAGGCGGAGAGCTGTGGATGGAATGTGATGTTATTATGTTATTATATTATGTTTGTGTTTTATTTGCTTTAACTGAGAGTTATTATTTATATGCTAAGTAAATACTTCAAAACAAAATGCAAACCGTTGCGACCCTAAAGTCTGTTAAACATCTTTGTCCCGTGGTTTCTTTATAAAAGAAAGACTTGAATCAGAACGACCCTCTGGTTAAATGCAACCTAATGGTTATATTTAAAAACATTTCTTTAAACCACAGAGTATATCCTCATAAAAGTACCGTTACAGTGATTACCTGACCTGTGGATGCTTTGGTTCTGTTCCTGCCATTTGAGAAATGGACCTCTGTTCATACCACTCCCAAATGAAAGAGAAGTTACATTTGATATATGTTATGCAGGTACAGTTATTTGTTTGCTGACTTACCAGAGATGCTTTCGTTTGGCATTCCTCGGCACCGCAGAGAAACAATCCAAGAGAAGACGTTTCACTTCCCGACCCATGTGGGTGGGCTTGTCAGTATTTCTACACATACAGGTGGTCACATGTCATTATCGGGTATATGACCTCTTGTCGGAGCGTGTGATGACAGTGTGCTGTGCAGACGTCAGACTCTGCGCAGCACACTGCTTCCTGGTGCAGTAAACGTACAGTAAGATGGCTCCCTTCTGCACACAGACTCTCTCTGTGGTTCCACTGGTCCCTCAGTGAGCGCTACTGTAAGTCTCTAAATTCTATTTACGGATACAAAGGAGATATTGCTGTCCCACAATCCCTTGCAGCACATTGAACATGAGTCATATGTCTATAACTTCCTCGGAGTCATCATACATCCTAGAGTAAATCTGTTTTCTTTTTCTTAGTCCTTATACATTCTCCTTTACATCTTTCTTTGACCCTCATTATATTTCCCATCAAGATCCAGAGAAGTGAAAAAGTTATAAAAGATCATTTTTGTACTATTTGACTGCAGTATATCTCAAATCAATCCTTATTTATCGTCTTCTCTTTTCTTTAAGTACAAATAATTTTCTACATAGTACAAACGAGGGAATGTAAGTTATTTTTGATCTAAAAAAATACTGTTTGTCAACAGTTGACGCAAATTAAAAAAGGTTTATATGTGCGAAAAATATATGTATATTCCGAACAGCATTAAGAGTTGAGCTCCTGAACATCCGTTGTCTCGGTGTCACTCTTTGATGACATCAGACTCCCATCAGGTGACCCGTTTCAGAAATGATATCGCTGATAGACGGTAGATTAATTTGCATGTCTGTGATCTTTAGTGACGCCTCTGTCTGTCACATGTTTCTAAACACTGCAGTCAGGACGTGATAAAGATATGCACTTTAATAACAGATTTAAAAAGTTACATCTTGTTTCAATGTCAGGAGATTTCTAGTACCTGCTCAGAAACCCTGGAATAAACTCCACAAGGTACATGAAGAGATGAAACCACAGAAACATCTGGACTGTGACTCCGTTGGCCTCGTGTTAGCTCTCAGACTGAAACTAACTTTATTCATAAAATAAAGTAATGGTCTTCAGTGTGTGTGTGGGGGGGGCGACCAAAGTGCTTACTTTAATGTTTGTTTTTGTCTGCTGGAAAAAAAGAATGTATTTGCAGCATTATGCTTTAAAATATATTTGTTTCCCTTTGGAAATACTTTAAATGTATTATTGTTCGTTCATTTGTGAAGGTTGTTTCTCACATTTGTTAGAAAGAGCGCGTTTGAAATGTACGTATGAAAATGAATCAAGGTAAAGGACTCTGTTTTCATTTTGTTTTTAAAGAGTCTGAATATTTTTTGTGTTCTGGTCTGTCCACAAGGTCTTTTTTTATAAAAATTTAAATAAATGGATGTTGATTCGGTGAGTATTTTGTTTTTGCACATTTCATTTACATACTTAACTATTTAAAGGTCCCATGTCATGCTTTTCCAGTTATCACCCGTCCCCTTGTTTGTTATGTAGCTTTTTCTGCATGTAAACGGTCTGCAGAGTCAAAACCCTCAAAGTACACCCTGTAGCGAGTAAAACTCTAACACAGAGAATACCTGTCTCTGCTGCCCAGAACGCCTCGTTGGAGATTTCTCTTCCATCTTTTCCTTCCGGGGCATACTGACGTAATGAAGTCCAAATACCGGCCGTTTCTCAATCGCGAGGATGCTGGCTTGGTAGTCGCGTACTTCCAAGTCACTTCCTTCAGAAACGAAGCAAGTATACTTCCAAGCCACGGCTACGGAAAACGAAGAAGAATGGAACAGGCTAACAAGTGTGCCACTCTCTCTAACGGTTTCAGCATAAACTGTACCAAAAATAAATACCTCACGATGTCTATCTAATTATGAACTTGCTTTACTTTCATGGAACACTTTTTCCGTGATAACAAACAAATGTAACAAAGTAACATATTTACCAACACATGTTCTACGCCACTACATACTTACATTTAAATGTGTGCTGCGTCGGTTCAGCCATTCTCCGCAAGGGTTTTTGAAATTGGTCTGTGCGCAAAGCATTGTTTGTGGGGATTTTAAGGACGCGAAGTCTACCCATGTGCAGCCTCGAAATTTCCCCCAAACCAAGGACGTGGCCTCTGTGGAATTCCAAGTATGCTGGAGATTGGAACAGTCCTTCGGCGGCACTCGATGACGTAGCATCCTTGAAGAGAAACGGCCACCGACTGAGCTAGCCGGACTAGCAACAATGCTAAAATAGGCCAACGTTTTGAATTTCAGATGGAAGGGCCGATTGCAAAAAAAGGAACAACTGGTCTGAATGATCTAGGATTAATTACCCCCTAAAACACTACAGCCCAACGTGGGGCTCGAACCCACGACCCTGAGATTAAGTGTCTCATGCTCTACCGACTGAGGTAGCCGGGCTAGCAACAATGCTAGAATAGGCCAAAGTTTTGAATTCCAGCTGGAAGGGCCGATTGCAAAAAAAGTAACTGGTCTGAATGATCTAGGATTAATACACCCTAAAATGCGACCGCCCAACGGCGGGCTAAAGCCCAGGTAAAACACTGTCAGGAGTGGGATTTGAACCCACGCCTCCATGTGGAGACCAGAAGTCCCTTTGCTCAGGAAGGAGCCAGTCCTTGAGTTTGGCGCCTTAGACTGCTCGGCCATCCTGACACAAAAATCTGCTTTATTCAATCTCAACTTTACAAATGACTTGTAAACAGACATTTAGGGCAATGCAGGAGAAGAAGATGCTGCCCAAAACAAGAACACGGTCTATTACAAAAACATGTTGATACCACCGTTACGCTGTTACGCTGACGACACCCAATTAATTCTGTCCTTCCCCCGCTCAGAGACCCAGGTCGACGCACGCATCTCTGCTTGTCTAGCTGACATCTCTCAGTGGATGTCTGATCACCACCTCAAGCTCAACCTTGACAAGACTGAACTGCTCTTGCTTCCGGGAAAAGATTGTCCCACTCTTGACCTGACAATCAACATCGGCACCTCTGTTGTTTCCCCGACTCAGACTGCAAGGAATCTGGGTGTGATCCTAGATAACAACCTGTCCTTCACTGCAAACATCGCTGCTACAACCCGCTGCTGCAGATACACGCTTTACAACATCAGGAGGATGCGTCCCCAGCTGATCCAGAAAGCCACGCAGCTTCTGGTCCAGGCTCTCGTCATCTCACGCCTAGACTACTGCAACTCCCTCCTGGCTGGTCTACCTGCATGTGCCATCCGACCTCTGCAGCTCATCCAGAATGCAGCGGCTCGCCTGGTCTTCAAATTTTCCCACACCACTCCGCTCCTCCGCTCCCTCCACTGGCTTCCGGTAACTGCTAGAATCCACTTCAAGACACTGGTACTTGCGTACCATGCTGCGAATGGATCTGGCCCTTCCTACATCCAGGACATGGTTAAACCGTACACCCCAGCGCGTGCACTCCGCTCTGCATCAGCCAAACGATTCGCTGCACCCTCGCTGCGAGGGGGACCCAAGTTCCCATCAGCAAAAACACGTGGGTTTGCTATCCTGGCTCCAAAATGGTGGAATGAGCTCCCCATTGACATCAGGACAGCAGAAAGCCTGCACATCTTCCGGCGCAGACTGAAAACTCATCTCTTTCGACTCCACTTCGAGCGATAGAATTACTAACAAAGAACTGCTAACAGAGCACTTATATACTAATAAAGGACTGCCTTATCTAAAGCCAGTTGAGTAGCACTTGAAATGTTTGGCTCTATGAAACCTGATGTACTTATATGATTCTGTTTTCTTCAAGGTTGTGTCTTCCTGGTCGAATGTACTTATTGTAAGTCGCTTTGGATAAAAGCGTCAGCTAAATGCAATGTAATGTCTCATGATTTTGTTCAGTCTGTGTGCTACTAGTACATGTTCAAGGATATCTTGTTTTACAAAGAAACAAAATAATTAGTACCTATAGTGTTTAACGCAGAGATGTAACCTGCAGGTAAAAATCACTGTCAGAAGTGGGATTTGAACCCACGCCTCCATGTGGAGACCAGAAGTCCCTTTTTACTCAGGAAGGAGTCAACCTTGAGTCTGGCGCCTTAGACCACTCGGCCATCCTGACATAAAACGATAGTTACGTATGTAACTACGGTGCTATGAATACTGGATGACCGCCAGAGGCGGTGCTTTAGCACTGGATATCTTCCGTCTCGCGCATGCGTAGGTTGAATATTTATATCAACAAAGTCACGTGTGACCTCGTATCACCCCGGAAGGCATAAGTTCCGGTGTAGTCAACGAGTTCAGTTCTATGGAATCTTCTCGCGGAAACACGAGATTCCGAGTGACCAAGAAACTCTGCCGGTCATCCAGTATTCATAGAACCATAGTTACATACGTAACTATCGTTCTATTTCATCCTTACTGACCGCCAGAGGCGGTGCTTTAGCACTGGATGACCTATACCAACAGAGTCACGAGGAAGTCTGAATACTCCCCCTGCTATAAGGATGGCCTAGGCTGACTCTGCAGGAGGACCACACCCAGCGGATGAGGGGCAGCAACATTCACTCTGTAGTATCTGGAGAATGTGCTCTGGGATGCCCATGTGGCCGCAGCACATATGTCCTTGCACCTTAGGGAGGAACGCTGTGTTCGGCCATAAGGTGACACCTGAGCCATCTGAGTTCCACCTCAGACACGAGCTGTTCACGGACAAGGCCTGAAGCTCGCTTACACGCTTTGCTGAGGTGATGGCAAGAAAGAAAGCAGTCTTAGCTGAGAGCCACTCCAGTTCTGCCTGTAACAAAGGTTCAACAGGAGGCGAGCATACGGCATCCAGCACCAAGAGCAGGTCCCATGTAGGGCCCTTGGGATATTCAGAGCTCCCCCTTAAAAAGAGGGATACCAACCTATGGCTCCCACTGTGCTGTTGTCAGCCCTTGTGTGTTGAGCTGATATAACAGCCACATACACCCTGACGGTAGCGAGACACCGGCCGTCGTCCAGGAGGGACTGCAGGAACTCAAGGGTCGTAGGCACCGAGCAATATACTGGGTCCTCATTTCGCCCTTGGCACCAGTCAAAAAAACAAAACAGTTTCCACCTGTTTTCGTACTGCCTACGAGTAGATGGTGCCCTGGCATTTGAGAATAGTCTTCCTGACAGACTCTATGCAGTCGCTCAGCAGTGGGTCGGGCCCTCCAGTGGTCAGACCCACAGCTGGAGGCGGCAGGGGTCGGGGTGCCACATCCGACCCTCCAACTGAGATAAGAGGTCCTTCCTGTTGGGGAGACGCCAAGGCGTCCCACAGCAGAGTATGTGCAGCAGATGGACAGGCCCGCATCTAGCTGGGTTAAACAAGGAAGTTTAACAGGACAGCCTAGCCAGGCGGCTCCTGCTAGAATCAAGCAACACGCCTACCAGGAGCGGGGGTGAGAACACTGCCTTCACTGGTTGAGTTGATAACGAATTCCAGATGCAGCGTAACCGGGAGCGGGTGCAAGAACACAGCCTCCACTAGCTACCTGCTGAACGTAGAGAGTAGAGCAATGCTCCTACACGCCGAACACAGAGAGGGATGTAAATGTCCTACACCATGTTACCAGCAGAGAGAGTGGGAGCGAGCACTGCATTCACCTAGGTGGATTAGATAAGGAAATGTAACAGGGCAGTTTAGCCAGGCAGCTGCTGCTAGAATGAAGCAGCGCGTCTACCAGGAGCGGGGGCGAGAACACAGCCTTCACCAGCTACCTGCTGAACGGAAAGAGTAGAGCAACGCTCCTACTCGGCGAACACAAAAGGGATGTAACTACACCCATGTTACCAGCAGAGGGAGCGGGAGCGAGAGCACTGCCTTCACCTAGCTGGAAAAAAAAAAAGTTTCAGCAGGACAGCCTATCCAGTCGGCTGCTGCTAGAATAAAGCATCACGTCTACCAGGAGTGGGGGCGAGAACACTGCTTTCGCTGGTTGAGTGACTGTGTCCAGAGCCACCCCAATGAATGTTAGGCTCTGAGAGGGGTTCAGACAACTCTTCTCCATGTTCTCCATGAGGCCTAGCCGGGCGACATGAGAGAGAAGGAGAGCCGTGTCCTGGATCGTCTGTAACCGGGATGGTGCACAGATTAACCAGTCATCTAAGGAGAGGGAGAGTCCGAATGGAACACCCTGAACTGGAAATAACGGCCTCTGAAGGCAAAGCGAAGAAACTGCCTGTGATGAGGCACAATAGGCACATGAAAATAAGCATCCTTCAAGTCGACGGACGTGAACCATTCCCCCCTGGCCACGGTACGAAGAACGTCCGCTGTGCTCAGCACATGGAAAGGTAAAATCTTTAGGAACTTGTTGAGTCCCCTCAGATCGAGGATTGGGCGAAGTCCACCGCCTTTCTTCCTTACCAGGAAGTAGGTCGAGTAGAAGCCCCGGGCTGTGAGATGGGGTCCACAGGCTCGATTGCACCCTTGGCAAGGAGGACTGACAGCTCCCCTCACTCTAGCGCATTCTCACTACACACAACACGGAACCAACTTTTGTTTTTGCATTTAGCACACATATTGTATAAATAAGCATGTAAACACCGTGGACCTAACCTCCTCTTGGGGGGGGGGTCCGGGGGCATGCTCCCCTGGGAAGGTTTTTTTTTTTTAATATTGAAGTTAAAAGCATCAATCTGGTGCACTTTGAGAGCAAAATGAAGAGATCTATGGATACATCTCTCAACACCCATATGAAACAGAACTGTAAACAGATTTTTCTTTATGGATATTTTACCAATCACTTAAATTGTATTCTTGTTTTGTCATATAGTATTTCATAACTGTTTTTAATGTATTCTCTCTGGCTGTCCATCTCATAATGTTCACATAGAAACTATCTGTCAATAGGAATTGTTAGGGATTAATTTTGTCTTTAGACATTTAACCTTATTTTGTGTATTGACATTTACGACTATCCCCGACCCTGCTTCTAATCTCCCGTAAGGAATGTGTTAATGCAGTCGTATGTTGATACTAGGGTTTATGGCCTGACACCAGTGGGCACAAGGGGGGTTTTCTAAGCTCCAGAGACGTGAGAGACATCTCCTGTGTCTGCAGATGCTTTACGCCCATCCCCAATATGTGGATTTGACTCTGTAAACTAGTTAAAAGGTCTACCAAGATGCAAGGCTGATCAGATTTGACATGGCAAACCACCTGTGCAGTCAGAACCTTTGACTGCGTGACTTGTGATGTGAATTTCTCCGGCCGATGCTTGTATTAAATATCAGTGTTTGACATCAGAACTCCTGCTCGTCCTGTGTCTCCTTCATGAGATGGTGACTCCCACTGCATTGCTACACAGAAGTTTCCTCCACAGGAATATCATTCAGAATAATTATAATTTCATGCAAAAATCTGTCACAAAAAGAGGTTGCACATTTAAATTCAGGTGTTACAGCCACATTTACTGCTGCAAATACGTTCAAACATGCTGTTGACACGTAAAGCAGTGGCAACTATGCCACCATTTCAGCTGACTTTTTCTCAGAAATACTATCACATAATGCAGGGCTGCCAACATTTGAGTTCAGCTTGGAGTGAGATTTTTTTTGGTGAACCGAAAAAATAAACGTTCATGTGTACAGTGTTACAAATGTATTGAACATGTGGCAGGGGTCGGCAACAGGCGGACCGCAGTCCGGATCCGGACCCAGACGCCGACCTATACGGACCCGGACCTATAATCAATACATTAAAGGAGACCTATCATGCTATATTTAAATGATATAGTGTATGACCATACCTATATAAGGTATATTTATACATATTATTTTTCAAAATACCAAACAGATCATTTTTTAGACATGCCTCGTTTCGCTCATTTTCGCTCTATTCCAAGCCCGTCTTTGAAAATTCTGAGCAGCAGCTGACCACGCCCCCCTGCAGAAGAGCAGGCATGAGCCGGCGAGAGTCACGTTACCATGCTTGCTGTGATTACGAGTGTCGAATAAACATGTCATCTCAGAGCAATGCATGTGTTCAAGCATATTATCAATTTGATCCAGAAACTGACCCTGAAGCAGCGGAGGTTTTGGTGGAGGTGCAAAAATCTCGGTTGCAGCAGGACGTTTCTGAATGGTTAGCTGACAAGCTGTTGTCCCTATTTATTTTACTCTGTTACGATGCTTGCTCCTTATTCCGTTGATATTTTGGCTAATTAGCAAGAATGCAATGTGTACAGTTTGTAACGCAAAAACAGCGATATATATATATATATTTATAAAGGGAGACATTCATATTTTCAGCATATATACAATGGCCTCATTGCGTTTATTAATAGTTTACAGTCCTTTTCTTCCAACATCGTGCAACAACCGTTGGAAAGTTGAATAACTTAGGATGATAAAAAGTATAACTCCAACAACACCTCAGTTGTCAGCAATGTGTGTAGTTTCATGTGTTTTTAAAAGCTCAGTTATTGACTTCTTTGTGCAAATTGCGCCACGATGCCTTCTGAACGGAGAATGTGTGCTGCACGGAGATACCACAGGTAACATTTTTGATAGCTTTACTAAGTTGTCTGTTTAAAGAATACATTTTTCACATGTCATTCAATATATGTTTATCACAATGTGTCAAGACGGATGCAGTAACTTGAGGACTCTGTAACCTGTATGGTGGACCATCCTGGATTGGAGCCTGTGTGCCTAACTATGTTCTCCCTGCAGAATGCGTTGAATATTTACAGAGCTGAACATGGTGGACTACAGTTGAGGCAAATAGAGCAGTGAGTGGTTTGTTTGTTTGTTTTGACTGAAATTTTAAAACGAATGCTAATATTGTTCATGGAAATAAATACTGGTGTATATGGCTTTATGCAATCTTTCATTCTGTCATTGTACATGTACTATTATATTATATACTACACAGCAATGGCATAACACACCCATGTGTACGACAAAAAAGTCCACACACAACCTTATGCTTTTGAAATCAGAATATTCTTTACCCATCCAAACATGAATAATCACGACACATTTTGATATCAACTCAGAACTTTATTGTCAAAATCAACAGTTAAAAAAACCCATAAAAAAAAACTAAATGTAGCCTACTTGTATTTTGTATAAATGACACTAAATATTTTTACAGAAGCTTTGTGAGCTGGTGCTGGGGCTTCCTTGGACGCAGGATCAGAGTGGTGATTCCGGCCTGCGTTGTCCTCAGGATACGCAGGGAGTTTCCTGATCCGTGAAATGTCGATGTTGGGTTCAGACAGCAGCCAAATTGAACCGTGTAGCATACCCGGCGATGACCTCCTCCCTGTCAGGTCGCTCATAATGGTGCAGGGTCCACAAAGACTTGGTCGAAGATGAGGTCCATCAAGTTGGCCACAAAGGCCTGTGCAATGGTAAAAAAAGCACAACAAAAAATGTGGTTTAGATTAGTATATGCATGTAAAACACTGAAACTTCTTTCTAATTTTTTTATTTTATATTTGTAAATAGTTGTATAATAAATATTTTAAACACTTACGGAATGTGGGGTCAGTCTTTACTGGTTTTGCTCTGCATTCTCCCTTCCTGGCCTTTGGGAACTGCAGTTTATACAGAGGGTTTCTAGTGGATGTAGTGGCTTGTGCACGCTCAGCGTTTTCATTGTAGTGCAGGGCTGCCAGGTACAGTCTTTCATTTCCGCCATGATAAAAAAAAATGTAAATAATAGCAAAGGATGTACAAATTGTCACTAATTAGTAAGTATGTGAGGTGCTAGCCTGTAAAGAAGAACACATAGTTAGAACAAAATCATCTCAACTTAGTATTCAGGATGAGAAAATACTATTTGGATAAATATAGTCTGAAATCCCAAAAGATGGGGCTAAAACTCTCTATTTAGCAAAGCTCTTTGCTTAGCCTTTTCCAATCTGAGTTAGTTTTGAACCGTAACGTGCATGCTGTGTTTCTGACTCAATACAGGTGATGTGTTGGAGAGGGGCTGAGCTCAGTAGACTGACTGTAATGAGTGCTAGCCACTAATTAGCCTGTTGCTAGAGGTAAGGCCTTGTCAACAACAACAGACCGACGGGGCTTTAGCTCAGTTTTACTCGTGGTGTGTGTCCCCCCTCGCATACATACACAGTGTTGTATCCTAACACACCCCCATTTATATTCATGTGCGCAAACAAGTAAACACACAAAAGCTTTTACATATAACGCTGGAAAAAACGGCATGTCTCATTAGAGTAGCGTAGCTTACAGATCGATGATATCTGATCGTTCTTACAGACTACAATCACAAAAGATTTTACGTATAACGCTGGAAAAAACGGCATGTCTCATTAGCGTAGCGTAGCTTACAGATCGATGATATCTGATCGTTCTTACAGACTACAATCACAAAAGCTTTTACATATAACGCTGGAAAAAACGGCACTTACCTACAGAAGATTACGTTTGTTATTATAACTCACTCAATATGATTTTAGAGGATACTAAATACTATTAAATAGGAGAATACATACTTGTGTTATCGGCTAGGGCGTGGCTTTACAGCCTTCACACAGATCGCCATTACGGCAGTATGTCTGAACATGTTAGCAAATGCCTGATAATTAAAATAAAAGACAAAGCAAAGACTGCGGAGCGTACAAAATAAAATAAAATGTTACAAAAACATATAAACACCTAACAGATTACTATTTGGGTTTGAGGTGATATTGATACGGCGAAGCTACATGCTACATATACAAGATAGAGATAGCTTTACCAGGAAAAACACCGCTAAATAAAAACTTACAGCTTCAAAATTGGATGTGTCCTCACTGGCCTGGTCCCGGATGGTTGGTATTGATCCCGGATTTAGCATTAGTTTGGAGGCATATCCGTGTTGGACTTGAGAGAAGTTCATAAACATGTCCGTGGTAAAATGTTTGGAACACACAAACAGAAATCTGCCAGGGTCTTCTGGCACATGTCCCTTGAAAATGAAGTCTAGCCACAGATTATTTTCTTTTTCCACTGATGGCATTGCATGCAGTCCCCTGTCCCGAGTCTTGCAGCCAACAACAGCACAATGTTTAACTGGCTTAGACATCCTGGCAAAAGCAGGCAAAAACACAGAAGTGACTGGGGTTGATTATTTAGCCTGCCGATAGCCTATATGCGATTGAGAGGTTTGGCAATGCACGTGGCCGTGGCTCATTCCCATGATAGGTGGAGAGTTGACCAATAAGCGGAGCACCTCTTTGTGACGTAGAAAAGTGTTGAAATCTGGATCCGTTTTTTTCAGATCCGTTGCAGCCTCTTTTTTTAGAGATTTGGCAAAGGAGGAAAATAGAGAGGGTTGTGTTTTCTGACACTTGGTGAGTTCCCTGGAACACCGGTGACACATATTCATGTATAAAGGACGTACAAAGGTGCATTTTGCATGATAGGTCCCCTTTAAGACAAATGTTAGTCGTAAAAATAATTCGCCATTTTTCTGTGCCTTTGCAAAATGCACATTTAATGGATGTCTACGCGGTGTACAGTTTCTCAAAAAAGAACAGGCGAAAATCAACGGATACAAAAATATTTTTTAAAGTCATGCGCATTGGTGAAGTTATACACCATAAAAATCAAAGGTGATTCAGACCAGCAAAATACGCAAGAAGAGGAAACAATTTCCAAAGCCTTAACCAGTGGTGTCAGCAATTATTATTACAGACACCAGTAGAGGAAATAATGGCTGGTAACATAAGCCTCACCAAAGACGTGTTAAAGAAAATATCCTCTGAAGTGAAGAAAAATGCAAGGACATGATGACATGATGCTTGAACTCATGTTGAGTCAAAAAATAATCAAAGAGAGCAGCAGTCATGTGCCAGTGTAGTTCTTTGACCCAGCACTGATTTTGAGTGAATCGGTCACATGACCTGGAAGGTATTGAAGAAATAAGCTCATTTTTCCATCAAAATATGAATATAAAATATTTAAAGTATTAAAAAGCAATAAAAAGAGGTGTGTCATATGCAGCCAGTATAGTTCTTTGACCTAGCACTGATTTTGAGTGATTAGGTCACATGACCTGGAAGGTATTGAAGAAATAAGCTCATTTTTCCATCAAAATATTAATATAAACAGGTGTGTCCTATGCAGCCAGTGTAGTTATTTTATCCAGCACTGATTTTGAGTCATTAGGTCATATGATCTAGAAGTTATTGAAGAAATATGCAAATGTTTCCATATATTAATAAAACATATTTAAAGTATTACAATGCAATAAAAAGAGGTGTGTTCAACAAATGCATGCTCTAGCGTGGATTTGCTTCACATTCACTCGATCGGGAAGCTGTCGATTTATTAAAAAGAAAAATGTTCTTGTGTAATTGAAAAGTCATTTGTTCATGGTCCATAAGTGAAAGCCTCGTTTCGCGGAGAAGATCTCCCCGTCGTAATACAGCCAGCAGCAGGGGAAACTGTCGCTGCTGGTGGGGCGAATGTCCGTCTAATATCCAACCTAAAACTAAATTCACCGCGGTGAGAAATATGTGGAAATAATACCATAAATAAAATGTTACCTCTCATTTATCATATATGAAGAATTCATTTTCACAAATTGATTAAAGCCAATCTTAAAATGATTTAACAAACGCCTGTTTGAGACTCCTCAGTGCACACAAAAACATAACTTGGAGAAATAAATAAATACGGATGTTATTTAAAACCACCTTGAATATGTTGTGTTAATGTTATGAAATGTTTTCTCATAAATGATGCGGTAAGCAGGAGGACAGAATTACGTCTAAACTGACGCCGTTTTGCATTTCTATAGGTTGTAGATACGAGCATGGTTTTATATACTATCACGTTTAATCGTGTTTTATGCCGTTTGCCAAGACTTGATAAGTTGCTCGTAAAACACAGGAGGTATGGAAGCTAAGAACACCATATGATTATGTGGTCAATTGTACAGCTAATATAACACAACACATTAGTTGTATTCAGGGTCGGCGTCATGGGGGGTCATTCGCGGGCCATGCCCCCCCAAATGAGTCACTGTGCCCCCCCAACGCAGGGTTGGCAAGCCTTGCCACTTTGCCGTTTAAAAAAAAAAAATCATATAAGTGAAAACGTTTCCACTAAAGGTTTTTTGTGTGAAATACGTCAGAAATAAAGAATACAAATATAAAACACAGCCTGAGCTGTGCTCACTGCTGCTCTCTGATTGGTGTGTTGCTTGACCAATGACCCCGACCTTTGTTTTGTTATCATTACGTGGCTGTGTGTTTAGATGAAAGCCCTGTGGCGATCTGTACATCTGTTACACTGGTGATTATACAGTAAAGCAGTGGCGTAGCTGTGGGTGGGCCCGGGTGGGCCTGGGCCCAACCACATGCACGTCTGGCCCACCCACAGCCAATCAGCGCTTCATAGCGCAAAGCCGGGAAGCCCAGAAGGAAGTGCCACAAACTGCAGTTCATATAGTGGCCGACAGGGGATGGATGCAAAAAGGAGCAATTCCCATAGACCCCCATGTTAAAATGCCCAACTTTACAGCAGAAATAAACATGTTTCTAGCTTTGATCCAATAAAACTTATTCTGGATATAGTTAGATTCCACCTTCATGACAATGGAATAGGGAGTGCATTTTTTTACAGTGAGTTTTTATAGTAAGTAAAGTAACTTTTGCCGTGAGTGAATGAAAGTATTATTTCTTCTTGAGGTCTGCAGTTTAGCGTCTACACATTTGCTGAATATGAAAACACTCAGTGTGTGCCCACTGTGCGACTGTCAAGGATAAACAACCCGTGGCCCCCGATATATGTCGTATGTATTATTGCTACACAAACATTACATTGCAGTTTAAGTGTCACCAACTCCGTTTCTAACATGCAAAAAGACAGCAAAATGCGTCTGATTATTTTTAGTATTTTAGATCTTTCCAATCCAGACAAGAGATCTCTCTCCCCCGTCTGTGTGAGAGGGGGCGGGGCAGTTTACACACACACAGCTGCTACATGCAGCAACACACACACACACGGAGGAGATGGCGGAGAGAACGCGCTCAGAGGTGTGGTTAAACTATAGCCGTGTCGATGTGGACAATACTCGTTACCAAAAGTGGAATAAGAGTTTAGCATGTAAGGACGGTAACACGAGCAATTTGTCTAAACATTTAGCAAAAGGGCACCACATTCAGACGGAGAAATGCACCGGGTTCGACTGTCTTTCTAGCAGCTCTGTAGCCCCATCCACGAGTAACGTTTCCACGTCAGGTGTTATGTATGCTAGCAGCAACACACCGAGTTAACTACATTATACAAACATGGGTTCATGATTAGAGGTAACAGAGTTATTTATTTTGTTAAAGTTTCAGCTATTCTGTTTACAGTTCTGTCATCAGATTATTTAATATGATTTGTTAAAACATTGTTGTTTCTTTTGATGTGAAATATTATGTATTTAATTGAAATAAAAAGCAATGTTAGTTTTGTTCACAATTTGTTTAGTTAGTTTACCATATTTTTTTCTCCAAAAGAACCGATAAAAGTAATGTTAAAGGACCGGATCGATAAGACATAGACATACTTTATTGTCATTTCAACAAGACACAGAGTGTACTATTAAAACGAAATGTCGTTGTACTGGCTGCAGGAACAGGACAATATAAAAACTTGCTAAAATTGTACATATAAATAAATAATAGTGACGTGGTGCTGATAAAATTAAAGATAAAGTGTGCGTTTAAAATATAAAGACTTACTATAGATATAAATAAAATAGACATACTATATAGAAAATATGTGCCCTTTACACAGCGTAATGTAATCTCTGTGTCACTGGTCTACCTGCTGTTCAGCAGTCTGATGGCTTGGGGGAAAAGCTATTGCAGAATCTGGCTGTTTTGCTCTTAATGCTGCGGAACCTCTTGCCAGAGGGCAGCAGGGAGAACAGAGCATGGTGAGGATGAGTGGGGTCTTTAAAAATGTTCTGGGCTTTTGTCAGGGAGCGTTTCGGTGTCTCTGATGGGAGGGAGAGAAACTCCGATGATCTTCTCTGCTGTCCTGACCACTCTCTGCAGAGACTTCCAGTCTTCCAGTCTCCAGGCCTCTTCGTTGTTGTCCCTGATGAGTCCCACCACTGTTGTATCGTCCGCGTACTTTATGATGTGGTTGGTACTGAACCTGGAGCATAAGCATAAGCGCTATCGATAAAAGTAGTAGTACCGTTAAAGCCTTAACGATACCCATCCCTATATGGATGTCAGTTTTACACACATTCTGAGGCTGCCATGCATATGTTTTTTGTTTTCACTGCTAATTTATGCTTATGTTCTATTAGTGCATTAAAACAATCATTAAAATCATTAATGAAGTTTCAGCTCAGACCCCACGCTTAATATGTCTCCCCCTGGCCCACCTACATTTCTCCAGGCCCACCCACACAATAATTCCTGGCTACGCCACTGCAGTAAAGCCATCGAAAATAATATCATATACAGTACAGTACAAGTAGCCTACTTCTGGGCCTCTGTGTTTCATTCAAGTTCGGCTCTGTGTGTTTGTGGCACGAGCGCATTTTGTGAGTGCGCGAGCGGTAACGTGGAATGTTGTTAGCATCTGGTTAGCTAGCTATGCTAACGGATATAAAGGGCTGTTTCTACACCAAGGTGGAGGAGAGTCCTCTCCTGTCAGACTGAGAGGATCGTATAACCTCTGCTCAGTGAGGTAAGGACTCTCTCAGTGTTTAGATAGTTAACTTTAGTGTAGGTTATCTCAGTGGGTCTCAAACGGTTTGGTCACCATTTATGTAAACCAGTATTTGCGAGGAATAACTTCATATGATCATTATAGTTATTAAAGAATAAGAGAATAAATAAAAAACGGGTATGAAATACTATAGGACAGTAACACAAGAATACAGTTTAAAAGGGGAGTGATTAGTAAAATATCCATAAAGTAAATCTGTGTACAGTTATGTTTCATATGGATGCTGAGAGATGTAGGCTATCCATAGATCTCTTCATGTTGCTCTCAAAGTGCACCAGATTGATGCATTTAACTTCAATATTTTTAAAATCATCTTTAAGTAGGATTCAAACCAATTTAGAACTGTTTCCGAAAGTCTCACCCAGTTTTCCAGTCGGTCTAGTAATATGCTGTGGCCAACAGTGTCAAACGCAGCACTGAGATCTAATAATACTAACACTGAAGTTCTGCCACTGTCTGTGTTGAAGTGGATGTCACTGAAGACCTTAACAAGAGCACTCTCAGTGCTGTGGTCGAAAGCCTGACTGGAACACATCGAAACAGTTATTTCAATTCAAGAAACTAATCGACTGTTGAAAAACTACTTTTTCAATGATTTTACCTAGAAATGGGAGGTTTGATATGGGCCTGTAATTGTTCATTACTGAAGCATTCTAGATTGTTCTTTTTTTTTAAAGAGCGATTTAATGACTGCAGTTTTCAGGGCCTGTGTAAAAACAGGTTTTACTATAGTATTACTATAGGAAGATCTGAGGCCATGCAATGATCTCAGATCTTCTATAAAAATGTTCTTGATTTTGTCAGCACACTAGACATTTAGTTTGAGTTTTTGACACAATATACTATTTTTCTACAAATGTCAATTTTATCACTTTTTGTTTTAGACATACTACACTATAATTTTCACACAACACTATACATTTCAAAATGTATGTTGAATTTTCAATATATACATTTCATATCCCTGCAAGCTGATTACTTACAGTATGTATTAGTATGATTATTATTAAGAACAAGATATAACACAAGCAATTATCTGAAGCTTCTTCTTTAAAGTGTGTTATGTCGTGCACAAACTCAGCACTAAAGACAACGTGACAGATTCAAAAACCTTTTATTAGAACAATACAGCAGATATAAAGATCTATTGCAACCAAACACTCCCATCACAAATGGAACGTGTGCTTCAACAGACAGAACACCCTCCCCATGAGAAAATAAATTAATATGAGCTAGAGAATAAAGAAAAGAAAAGAAGAAATATGACAATGTGTTTGAATTCCTGCTCAGAAAAAGCTGCCATCAAATAGAAAGGTACAAACTACATTTTAAAAATAAATCATAGACATAGAGTTCATGATTAGCTAAGAATTTAAGTTTTTCCATCTTCAGGAGCGAGATTTTGGTAGTAGCAGGAAACACATTTTTTATTATTTTATTTTCCAGGCAAAGTCTCCATATCTGCGGCGGACCCTGCTTTAGGAGACCCTCTAGTGTTCTGAGGGGAGAGACCCTTGGTGCCCCCCTCACATGGCTGAAAGAGACAAACCATTGATAAATAATAGAAAAGGAAAAAAGAGAAATTAAAGCTTGAAATAATACCAAAAACAGCAGCAGATAAATAAAATACAACCCAATCCAAACGGGGTCTCCGAAGGACCTGCACTGTAATTACACTGCAGTTTAACAGAATGATAGACATAAGACTCAGGGGCCGTGTTTATACAAAATGTCTCCAAGTTATCCATGACATGTTTGACAATGATTTAGAAAAGAATGAACTGGTTTTGGTGACATGGATTTCTTTTTATCTATACATCACAAGATCAAAGAAAATGGCTACATATCAGAGGACTGTTTTTACATCATGGTTGGACTTTAGATTTGGTTTTTAAGCAACAATGTTCCCATGATCTGATATCTGACAGGTTTAAAGAGGAGAGGACCGGGTAGAGGACCACCAGGTGTAGGTTACCACAGAGACAAACGGCAGCATGTTTAAAGCTGCTGGTAGACTATATGCAGATGTTATGCGTCTCCACCCTGCCTCCACCGTGTTGATGAAGCACTTCCCTCCAACTGCAGTATTATAGACCCCCCCCTCCCCCACTGCTAGAGGAAGTGTAGATACAACACCCCCCCTCCTCATTAACATATTCATTTATTTTGCCCTCATATTAGATTTTTTTTGCATTTTTTATACATATTTCATACAAATCTATAACCCAAAATGTAGAAATCTTATTTACATGGAAAATGTTTTTGTTTAACTTTTAAAAAGAGACAATTACCCCCCCCACCCCCACCCTAACAACCTTCACAATCACAGAAGAAATACACTCATCTCTTTTATCATTATTGAGTACTCTAAAAGTTTGACTTAGAAAGTGAGATTCAGCAAACCCCCCCCCCAAATGTCTTCTTTTTTTTTTTAAAAGCCACAATTATGAATAATTTTCAAATGAAAGCATCACACTCCGAAAGGTCAGACTCACACTGAGGCGAAACGGAGCATTATTGAGGTTGTGATGCCTGCCCCCCCCAACACAGACAGAGACACTTCCTGGAAAGAGCAGAGTCTCAAAAACTGGTTTAACTCCCCCCCCCCCCCCCCCCATCCTGGAGAGGATTTATAATCAAAGTGCCAGAGGAGGGAGGGGGGGGACAGACAGAGGGACAGAAAGACAATAAAAACCCTCGTCAGTCAGTTTTAATAGCGCCCACTGGGGGGCCCTCCTGTGTATTATGCACACACGCTGGTCCTCAGGTGAAGTGTGTGTGTGTTTGTTAGCTTTATGTGTGAGTGTTATTCTGTGCATATTATAAGAACCAGTGGTTCCCCGTAGTGTATGTGTGAGTGTAAGACTGAGTCAGTGTGTGTTAGAGGGTGTCGTCCTCAGCGCACCCCCCCCCTGCCTTGAGACGGAACTCTTGCAGGTTGGAGACGCCATGGAAATGAACGCACGCTCCGGCGACCACCAGGATGTGGAACAGCTGGTGGGAGTGGAACTGGGGAGGAGATTAGTCATTATTATTATTATTTATTTTAAAACATTTTTTTCATTATTAAGATTTAGTTTAAATATGTTGTGTGTGTGTGTGTGTGTGTGTGTGTGTGTGTGTGTGTGTGTGTGTGTGTGTGTGTGTGTGTGTGTGTGTCTTACCCAGATGTCACACTTCCCGGGGAAGAACCTCTCTGGGATGCGGGCTGCGTACAGACAGGCTCCAGTGATGTAGAGCGTTGCCATGAGCAACAGCCAGCCCATCTGCCCCATGGTGGTGGCTTTGATCAGACCCTCGCTGATGGTGAAGTGCAGGGTGGGGACCACACCGCTGAGACCCAGGCCCACAAAGACTCCTGAGTACAGACAGGGGGGGGGCATTGTAAATGACAGTGTTTGGTTACGGCCACCAGGGGGCAGTGCAGCAGAGACACAGAGCAACACAAGCAGGAGTCTTATTTCTGTTCACACTCAGTTTTGTCAGCAGCTAAATGCTCCATTTGTGCACCAGATAGTTCCTGTCGGCCAATCGGTGCAGAGCAGCTTTTTGTTGTGTTAAACAACACTAAAGACAGAGCTGAACCAGAGCTACCAGCTGGAAGATGCAGGGCTGAGAGGATTCTCTGTGGGTCATCACTACGAGGGATCCACTTCACATCACTTATGATCATTGATCCATAGCTTATATAAAACATTGATTAGAGCAGCTTTTAAATCAATCTAAAATAAAAATATAATAGCCGTTTCATTCCTTCTTTTTGTAGCAGAAAGAAATGGCTCATGTGTTACCTGTCATCACGCTGCCTGTGATGATGTCATTATGTTTGTAAAGCACAGTGTCTGACGACATGCTGTGGTGCATATATTACATAGGACATGAACATAATAAAAAACGTTTAGGAACTGGCTGACCATTTATTTTGAGTGGAAATAAAGGTTTGTATCATGTCACTGTACCTGCTCGGACCCCCCTGTACTGCGGCGTGGCGAAGAAGTCGCACTGGGACACGGTGATGGCGGACAGGCCCAGGATGCACACCACGATCAGGTAGATGAAGCGGGGCTGGGGGGAGCAGTAGAAGGAGTAATACAGCCAGGGAACGAAGGAGCCCATGATCAGGAAGGCGATCCCACTGTAGTCCAACCTGAACACACACATGCACCATTACAGACGCTGTACAAGGACGTCTTTTGAATGTACAGTCTTAGAAATCTGTGAGTTCCTGGGCTGTGGTCTTACTTAGAGAAGACCCGAGAGACGCCCTCGGAGTGACAGTAGACCGTGTGGAAGAGCCAGGAGAAGGAGAGGCAGAGAATGGCGCCCAGGAAGAACATCCCGATCACCACCTTCTCCTGGACCGGGGCCACGAAGGACATGTTGGGCCGGAACATGTACATCAGGCCCAGGAGGAGGAATAACACACAGCCTACGGAGAGAGAGACACGGAGACGCAGGGAGAACTAAATATGAATCAAGATACTACAGGCGCAGCTGTTCCCACTGAATCGACCAATTAAAGCCAGCTTATAAATTGTACAGACCTTGCTTACTCAAGTCACACAGACCAAAACAAGAAGTAATCACTATTAAGAGAGTCACACTAAAATGACCAAAGCATGTAGGTGCAGTATCTCTGTTGAACCACTAGGTGGGGGCAGAAGACGCCAAACTAGCTGCTAAACAATAACAGAAAGAGAAATGGATGTGTCGGCTTCAACAAAGTGTAAAACAACTTTAAATGAAAGTTAGCAAAACACAAATGCTGATTGTTCTAACAAACATCAGAACTACTGCCCTGGGGCCTCATTTATAACGCCGTGCGTAGGATTCACGTGGGAAGGTTGCTTACGTAGTAGAAATCCAAAAAATAGGTACAGAAATGTTCCGACATTTTCCGATTCACCAAACATTGCGTACCGGCGAGGAAAGTGCGTACAGCACTACCTACGCCGGTTTCCCTTTATAAATCACAATCGACTCGAAATGCGGTGCAGCTTTTGCGGGCTTCACGTAACGCCCAGATTTGTCTATAAATAGTCAAAGAAACGCCCATTCATTCATTCTGACTGACTGCATGAAGAGGATCGCAGGAAATGACTACAGAACAGCTAAAAAAGATATCTCACACCGTGTCAGATTTTGGTTATTTTGGAGAGGTCGAGATAAATCATATTGTTTGGTGGATGCAGTTTGAACCAGAGCAGCAGCATGGAGGTAAGATCGTCACCAACATAAATAAATAAGTGGTCCGAAAAAAGTTAATGACAAAATAAATACACATCCTTCCTCAGGCAGTGTGTTTGTACCGGGGACAGGAGACCCCCCCCTTGATGAAAGACTGTAAGAAGTGATCGGGGAATCGCTCCGGAGTGGAGTCATGACGACTGGATCTGAATTATGTTTTCGTATTTGGTGGTTTGTGTCCCAGCTGTCGATCAGCTGTGCACAGCGTCTCCACAGCAACTCTATATCCACCAGTTAGAGGAAATACAACTAATGTGTTGTGTTATATTAGCTGTACACAAATAAATATAAATAAATAACATATCCGTATTTATTTATTTCTCCAAGTTATGTCTTTGTGTGCACTGAGGAGTCTCAAACAGGCGTTTGTTTAATTAAGATTGGCTTTAATCAATGTTTGAAAATGAATTCTTCATATATGATAAATGAGGTAACATTTTATTTATGGTATTATTTCCACATATTTCTCTCCATTCTTCCTTCTGCCAACGGTGTCGCAGTTTCTCGTCTCTCCCGTGTTTGTGCTTAGTGCGTACGCATGGGTTAGAGTTTGCGTGGAGGACCGCACGTTTTCCCGTCAAGTTAGTATTTTATAAATCGCAAACATTGCGTAGAAACTGGCGTACGCCATTTTTTGAGCGTATATCCCTTTATAAATGAGGCCCGTGGTATCTGATGAAGGACTTGTTTTGGGAAGCTTTTTATACATGGTCTATTTTTATCACGGTACATATTATTTGCATAACCGGATTAATCTGTGTGTCATGCGACATAAATAAGTAAATATACATGGAGAGGAAGTTCTATGAGAGAGAGTGTTTGTACAGTAATGTGTTTGAGGGAAATTCCTGATCATATTCCTTGCTAGGATAGATAGATATCTTCTATTACCATAAAGATGTGCAAGAGGAATGATTGTGTTTTGAAACAGAAGTACGAGATAGCTCATTGACCAGCTGTTGAAGGGAGGCTGTAGGACAGTGATGGAGCTGAACCAGGACGTAGTAATAAAAAGACAAATAATAAACAGCCTGACAGTGTAGTGTGTTCAGATGTGTTATTTGTCACTGTACAGTACTTTCAACAGATACTTTTCATGTTTGATAACTACTACCTAAGTGTTTGGCGATACTGAGACATTTGACTGAATGTAAAGCTAAGCCAGCCACCACATGAATCATGCTGCTGCTTCTTGGTATTCAAACTTCCTGGAGTGGATTTATATCAAACCTTTTATAAATACAGCAACTGTAATTGTTTAGCACCATGTAAGATACTCATTAATTAAGTATTGAGAATGTCATATGAATTATGATTCAATACTCAAATGTGGCCTATACCTCGATGACATTTTTTCTACCGATATCGGTACTGGCCAAAGTCATCGGATCATCCCTAGTTAGGATTAAGATCATGTTTACTGAATGGGTCGAGGTTATGATGTCATTACTGGGTGTGAGGATCTAACAGGAGCGTAGGTGTGTGTGTGTGTGTGTGTGTGTGTGTGTGTGTGTGTGTGTGTGTGTGTGTGTGTGTGTGTGTGTGTGTGTGTGTGTGCACACTACCTAGCAGATGTGTCCAGATGTTTCCCGTCTCTGTGTGGATTCTGAAGATGCTCTTGAAGCAGGCGCGGAAAGAAGGCATGGGCGGCCTGTGGCCGTGAAGCAGGAAGTCGTTGTCCTTCAACCAATCAGGGAGCACGTCGTGAGGCATGACTCGCCACCGGCCTTCCCACACCTGATTGGTTAATAATGGACACAAATAGCAACACCATAAGTTTAGAAAACAACTGGACTGAATGGAAAATGTTAAGGAATAAATGACCTCTAATCAAATTGTCCTTTAAGAGAAGCAGCTGTTTGTTTACTGAATGTCCTATAAATAGGATGTGTGTGTTTCTGTGTGTATGTGAGAGGGGAGTACAGTACGTGATCACGAGTGTGTGTAGTGTCAAATGAACAGCATCGGGATCAAGTGGTGCAAATAAATAAACTGAAGTTGGATACATGCCGGCCTAAGGGAGAGAACAGAGAGAGAGAGAGACTCCTCTGAAAGGTTCTCTGCAGTGATTTATCTCCCTAATTTAAAAGTATACGTGTGTGTGTGTGTGTGTGTGTGTGTGTGTGTGTGTGTTAACATCAGTCCAAACTAGTGAGTCCATGCGAGTCCACCAGCAGTGTCCTCTTTCAGACACTACAAGCCTTAGTGTCACCCTACTTGTCCTTTTCATTAAAAAAACATCAAAGCACAAAATGTGATGAATGTTTCGATCAAAGTAAATGATACTAAGGAGCAGGGTCTTTTTCCAACTTTGCACTCCCAAATGACGCTGTAAAAAATGTCTTATCACTACTGTGCTGCTCGATTTCTGCAAGTAACTGCCAAGTACTTTTGATCTGTATAAGACATAAAGCAGAAGTTAAATAAATAAAAAGGTAAACCCCAGCCTATGAACTGTGCAATCGCGACACTAAACTCTGCTTTTATGTGTTTTATGGTTTCATTGGGTTCTTTTACTTTGGGGCTTTATTGAATGTTGATTTAAAAGCATCTTGGTAGAACAAACATTGCTCTAAGGGATATTGACTTATTTATGGGCGGTGTGTATAGATAAGTAAATAAGTGAGTTCCTTACCTTGTGTACAAACTCCTCCATCCTCTCCATGGCGTGGTGAGCCTGCAGCAGGGGGGTCATCCCCATGAACCCTTCATCACTGCTCTTCCCCTCCTCTTCCTCCTTCTCCTCCCCTTCTCTTCCTCTGTCGTCCTCTTCACTTTTTCTCCTCTCGTCATCGCCCTCTGGGACCCTCTGAGAGCAAAACAAACACACACATGGTCAGGACTCATGGCTTTTAGAGGACTGGTGTTGTTGTTTGAAAACAGATACAAAATGTGGTCTCTGTCAAATAAACACCAAAAAGGCAAACTTCAAACTTGTGTTATTTAAATTCTTGGGTTATTTGAGCTTTATTTGAATACGTAATGTTCGTGTCACTGGAAGACCGGGGTGTTATTTGAACCTCTACATGCCATCCATATGAATATTGATCATTTTGCACAAGCTGCTGCTGACCACTGACGAGAAACACAGGTTTGTTTTTGGTATCATAGGAAAATACAGTATGGATAAAGATGATAAATTAGGTTTTCTGCTAACATTTTTATACAGTTCAATTCCCCCTGTTGCCATGCTCTAATGCAGTGGTTCTCAAACTTTTCTCAATAATGTACCCCCTTTGAAAAACAATGTCAGCCAAGTACCCCCTGATCAGTGCAAAAACAATTTGTTAGGGACAAAATGCCTATATAAAGAGGTACAGTATACAGTGCTGCACCATCAGTGTCTGATTTATTAAAACAACAACAGTAACTGAAAAACACTTAAATGCTACATTTCAAATGTTTACAATCCATCACTAAATTCATGGCAAACCAATTTTAACATCAAGCAATAACACTAAGACGACATTAGTTGCATTGAACTGATCTTTTTAATAAGTTGTACTTACAATGTAGTGAGAAACATGGGCTTGTGCTTCACTGAGGATCTTTGTCATTCTGACAGGGAGGCTAACTGCAGTTATTACACTTCGCGTTTTGAAATATGTGTAACTATTAATATAAAACCCACACTGCTCAAACTTCGTTACTTTTCCTAAAATTGGTATATTTATTTATTTATTTTGGGGCGTGGGGAATGAAGAGAAAAAAATATATGAGCATTTATACCTATAACCGTCAGACGGGATTTTTACCCCTCATATAAACATAGCCTATGGATAATGCTGAGCTATACTTTGCGGCCACACCCCGTTGCCAAGCGACGCTTATTGTTTAGGTGTCCTTTGTTACTGACGGGCTGTCAGGAGAGGGAGAGGAAAAGAGAGCACCCCGTTTATTTTTCCCATTTTATTATCCAGAATTACTGTAAACTTTTGAATAAAGTAGTTCATCTACTATTAGTAGTTTGTTTAAATGTATTACTTGTGTTGTTTTTTTCATTAACATAAAATAAATCTCACGTACCCCCTGCAGTACTCCAACGTATCCCTAGGGGTCCGCGTACCCCCATTTGAGAACCACTGCTCTAATGTTCTAAGTAAGAGGTCTTTATTTTTCTCATACTGCCTGTGCTGCAGTCCACTTTGCTCTATAATATGAATCACCTCAGATCTATCTGGATAACCAATGGGATGGATCGGAATCCTAGGTTATGAAAGTTGTCTTGAAGAGTCAATGTAAACCTGATCAAGTAAAAACTAGAAATGGTTGGATGAGCAGGGGGGGATTACTGCTGATTGTAGTGATTACTGTGCATTTGCATATAACTGCATGCAAGCAAATCAGGGGTTTAGAATTATCAGAGCAAAACACATGAAAACAGTATTTAAAGAAACTAGAGAATGCAATTCCTGAATAAATTGCTAGTGGGAATGCTTTATGCTGAAAAGCTGACGCTAAACTGCTATGCTGAAATGTAATGTGTAAGAAGAAAGTGAAGAATTTAGATTGAAATGATACATATACACTGGGGGCTTGAATGTGTGATGAGAGAAGAAAATAAAGTAAAAAGGCTTGGAAAAGCAGCAGAATACTAGAAACTTTTGAACAAACTTGATGGCAAATGATCTGTCGCCATGCCAACGGCATTTGATGACATCCAATAATATGCTTAGATGCGTGGATGGCTGCATCGTTACCAAACCTCTGACGTTTTGGGCCGTTTGGAGCATTTTCACTGAAGTTATGAGAAAACCGTGTTTCATGGTGAGCATTGTGTTGCCATGGCAACGGCATTTGAAGAAATCTCAAAACTGTCCCGTAGATGTCTTCACGGCTGGACTGTTAGCACACATGAAGTTTGAGCACTTTTTGAACATTTTCATAGGAGTTATAGCGACATTGAGGGATGCGTTTCCATGGAAACGGCATATGATGACAGCCCATAATTGACGTTGAGCTGTTGAGGGCTGGACCGTTAACCATTATCTGAAGTCTGGCGCTGTTTTGACCCTTTTCATAGGCGTTAAGACAACATCGTGTTTTATGGAGAGGGATGTGTTTCCATGGCAACAGCCTATGGTGAGATCTCAGATTTGGCGTAAAGCTGTTGAGGCATGGACCGGTGATATACAAGTGAAGTTTGGGGGACAATCGGACCGTGTCCATTGGAGTTACAGCGACATCGTGTTTTATGGCGAGGGATGCGTTCTTATGGAAACGGCATATGATGACACCCCATAATTGACGTAGAGCTGTTGAGGGCAGGACCATTAACCATTATCTGAAGTCTGCTGCTCTGAGCATGTCAGTTGGAGTTATGACATCATCGTGTTCCATGACACAGGTGACATGACACATATTTGAGCTAACGACGTGTCCAGAGATCAAAGGTTTCCATGGTACGAGATGTTTTCCTACGTTTCTCATGAAAAGTTATGTCTCAGGAATGTAGGGTTTGGGAATTATGGCAGGTTTAAAAGAAAATATGAAGGCAAAATGAAATCTGTCCTCCACTCTAGCTGTGACATCACGCACTCTAAAATCTGAAGAAGGCCTCTTTACCAAGGTCTGAACAATGTTTAACATTTCTAAAAGTGAGAATCAGATTTAAAAGTTGTGTTACACGAATAATGTCAGAAAGATGTGTAACATTTGAAAGTTGGAAGTATGAAGGAACAGTTAGCAGTTGAAGAAGGAGCAGTTAGCAGTTGAAGTTACATGAAGATTGTTCAAGTCTGAAGTTTCTCCATTGACTTCACTGTTAAAAAGTTGATGAATTATGGGATGTATCTCTGGAATTATGAAAGTTATGAATGAGAAAAGTAATAGCCATCGATTCCCGACCGAGCTGAACGAGCTGAGATGTCCTGCTCTTATCTGTTTTATATCATTTTAAAAACACAATATATCCGGGATTATAACTGACAAAACATGACATTTGAGACGCTGAGATGGAGATTTTTTACTATCTTTGGAAAATAAAAAGACCAAACAATTAATCAGTTTAACAAGAAAATAATCTAGAGATGAATCAATGATGTAACTAATTGTTAGCATGCAGACGGTGTGTATTTGATTTAACACAATATCATATGTCACAGCTGGGGAGCCGTGGACAGAATTGAAATATATGGCTTTGTGATAAATACACAGTCATTAATCAAAAGTGGAACACAGGACACACAGCTGAAGGGACACTGACACACTGAAACCGTGATGCTGGGTGTGGATTCAGGTCTGTTGGAAAACACAACAAAGAAGTGTGGTAAACACAAAATATGCATTATTTGCTCACACACACACACACACACACACACACACACACACACACACACACACACACACACACACACACACACACACACACACACACACACACACACACACACACACACACACACACACACACACACACACACACACACACACACACACACACACACACACACACACACACACACACACACACACACACACACACACACACACACACACACACACACACACACACACACACACACACACACACACACACACACACACACACACACACACACACACACACACACACACACACACACACACACACACACACACACACACACACACTGCAAAAAACTGATTAGAAAAGATGTGCTCTCTGTTGTTTTATACCACCGAGTAGGACAGGGGGAGGAACAAAAGAGAGAAGAGTGAGAAAATTAGAAAAAGAACACACAACAAAGATGGAGAACAAAAGCAGAAAGAGAAACGGGAGGAAAAGTCCTGTTGTATATATTATGCATGACTAACCCATTTTAAAGATCCACCAGCAAAATAAACTCCAACCTCTGAGACCCTGCATCTGTGTGTGTGTGTGTGTGTGTGTTTTAATGTATCTGCCGGTCCTTGGCACAATAAAGGTTGGGAACCCCTGCTCAAGATGCCATCAGTAAATCATATACACACAGTCACACCTGCACAGATGATGTTGGACCAAATGTAGCGTGTTGATCCACTCCGATACACACAAACACTCACAATACTACATACGGGGGAATAAGCTACTGTAAAGGCTTTCAGAACAGATTGGAATAGAGGACAGTGTGCCATACACACTTTGTTTTAGTTTACAATATAAAAAGTAGCAGCATAGCGGTGGAGATGGATGGGAAGCATTTAACCTACAAACCTATATAAGTGATGTATTATCTCTACCTTCACACTAGAAACCACATTTAACTGAGCCACTAATGTACATTCACACATTTTTCTTTTTAAGTCAGGCTTGTCAGGAAAAAGAAAGCAAGAGTATGTGCTGTTGAAAATGAGTCATATCACTTTAAAGCCTTATTCCTAAACAGAAAGTAAATTCATAATTTATCCTGACAATGGTTGAAACCTGGCCTCACCAACACTGGTGCCAATCAAACGGAAAGCATGTGACAGCATGGAGGAGATCATAAAAAAAACATTATCAGATCGTGAGAAAACTACGTTAAAAAGATTCCAAGGACTCTCGATTGGAAAAAATAAGCCATTTGTGGCCAATATAGCCTTGAACCGCTAGCCTCAAGCAGAGATGACCAGCAGGTAAAAGTGTGGCAAGCGCACATCTTTATTCAAATTAAATCTGCAACAGAGATTTCCTGCTACATGAAACAGAACTGTAAAGAGGAAGCTGTGGGTGTTTGCACATATCCAGAGGAAAACTAAACCAAACAGGACCAGCTTGAGAAAAGAAGAAGAAGAAAGTGGTTTTCTGCCGTGAAACATGTGTTCTGCTGTGAGAGCAACTGATCTGAGGTCTAGCAGCAGGTGATGCAGAGTTTGGCTGTCCACCACCCAGCTGAATGTGCTGTAAGCAGATCTGACGACAGCAGAGAGGGAGATACAGACAGGAGGACTGGAGGAGGAAGTGGGCAGTGGTTCTTGGAACTGACGGCTATTCATAACATGTGGGCACATTCGGACACATGCTGCATGTCTGCCACACACGTGACTCAACGTCAAACCAGTCACCAAGGCAGAGTTTAGAGAGTCCAATTCCACTCTGTGTGAAAGTGTGTCTGAGGTCAAGGATATGATCTCATTCCTTGAGGAAAGGAAGTATCCATCCCAGGCTCTGAGAGCTCTCCATACAACAGCTCATCTGGAATGTATAAAACTTCAGCTCACACAAGTTGTGTAAGCTTAGTTGTTGGCGTGCAGAGCACTGTTCCCAGTTTTCTAGGAAATGTTTTATCAAATCAAAGTTCATTTGTATAGCCCACATGGGCAGCACCAGAGATTTTCTTTTGGGGGTGCTGTGGGGTAGCTTGAAGTTTCATAGAGGGTGCTCAAACATTTATAGTTTCCCATTAATGTACCGGGCGCTACAGTGGAATGTTCTACTGCAACACTCCCCACGCGCACATACACAATGTACCCTCGACTATTACAATGAAGGCTCGATAATCAGCTCGCCGCATATAGGTGTAAGCAGGGGTAAAGTGCTATTTTTTATGAGTGGGGGGTGGACCTAACCTCCTCTAGGGGGGTCCGGAGGCATGCTCCCCAGAGAAGATTATTATTTTTTTTAAATATTGAAGTTAAATGCATCAATCTGGTGCACTTTGAGAGCAACATTAGGAGATCTATGGATACATCTCCCAACACCCATATGAAAACAGAACTGTAAGCAGATCTTATTGTTTTATAACTATAATGATCATATAAAGGTTGTGCCTTGGAAATACTCGTTTGCATAAATGGTGATCAAAACCGTTTGAGACCCACTGAGAAACTTAGAATAAAGTTAACTATCTAAACCTCAGAGAGTCCTTTAGCTCACTGAGCCTCTCAGTCTGACAGGAGAAGCACTCCCTTCACGTTGTTGTAGAAAAGCTTCCAAAATCCGTTAGCGCAGCTAGCACCATATGCTAACAACAACAATCTCTGGTACCGTGCGCTCGCTCGTGCACTCAACAAAATGCACTCGTGCCACACACACAGAGCCAAGCTTGAATGAAACACCCAGAAGTACTTGTACTGTAGCATATTATTTTAGAATCAATCATGTTTGAAAATTATGAATTTCCCATATATATATAAAAATAAAAATACATATTTCTTGGAGTTGCTAGGCAAGATGTTGGTGTTGCTGTAGCAACTCCAAGCTACCGCCTGGCGCCGCCCCTGATAGCCCAAGATCACAAAAACACGTTTGTCTCTGTGGGTTTCCCAGATTAAAACAAACAACATTGTAAACAATAAAAATACAGCAAAATGAAAAGACAGTCTGTAAAAGAAAAATAAAGAAAAAAGGGAAACACTTCCAGGACAAGTGTGTTTGCAGGTCAACACATAGACTTTAAACACTTCTCAGGAGCTAAGCAGCTAGTCTTGGATTATACACGGACACAGGAACAAGGAAATCCCTCCAGACAGCGGTCCACTCAAGATTAACGAGTCAGCTTTTCTTAAAAACCCTGAGAGACTTCCTCTGTCTTACACACACAAACATATCTCCCCTCAGACTCATTAACCATTCTGCATCACACACAACACACACACACCCACACACCACACACACACCACACACACACACACACACACACACACACCACACAACACACCACACACACACACACACACACACACACACACACACACACACACACACACACACACACACACACACACACCACACACAACACACACACACCACACACACACACACACCACACCCACACACACACCACACACACACACACACACACAACACACACACACACACATCTCTACTGTCAGCTTGGCAGAGTTTCAGAAGGAAGGAGAGAGAGACTTTTAAAGATAATCTTCCAGCAACTTTAGACTCAATGTAAACAAAGTCAGGTGCTGGCAGTTTGCTCTAGCCAATCAGAATAGAGCTGAAACAGTGGACCAATAATAATAATATAGATTTTTATAGCGCCTTTCAAGAAACCCAAGGACGCTTTACAACTGGAGATGAAAACAAATAAAAGTAGAGTCTGAATCTTTAACGGACCAAGGAGAGAAGAGCTCACCCTTGTACAGCGTGACCCTGCACAGACTGAGAGGCTCAACATGTGACTCTCTTGGGATCACAACAATTTGGAAAAGACGCCCAGATCATTAAAACAGACAGAGTTCAAAAACATGCACACATGTCCAACTCAATAAAACAGAGTCCTCAGGCTGCCACAAGACAAAGTGGTTCTCTCTGTCCCATTACCATGAGGAGGGCATGACACATCTGCTAAAGCATGGCAACAAAGTAACACAGAGTTCTATCAAACTGTTCACAGTTAGAGGCTTCATTTGTTAATGAGACACTTCAGCCACATTAAAGAGGAACATTCTGTGCCTACTGAAAGCCAATACAACTCCTTTTCTGACAGGATTGTTGGTGTCTGCTAGTGTGCGTCAGGCGTTTGTTCATGTCCTTTATTACACCTATGCAAATAACAAAGGCAGGCAGATCAATTAAAAAAAAACATTCTATCCTTTAGATGATAAAAAGGTATAGGTCAGTGTTTGGGAAATATTCTTAAGTCGCTTTCTCGCAGAGATGAAAAGAATCATACCACTTTCATGTCTTTGTAATAAACCCTAAACCTCTTTCATTATATATTTGTGTTATCCCATTTTATCCTACAAGTCAGGAGGGTTCAAGGCAATAAGATAAGAATGCTTGGAATCACTTTCATGTCAGGTACAATAAGAGGATTTAAAACTGGATGTTAGATCAACCTGAAGCTCAAAGAGAGGATGTGCAGAGGTCCAAATGTTATTGTTTTCTGGTATTGTTCACTCTTAATGTCATTTCCTTGTCTCCGTGGGGGTTTGAATGTGTGCGTAATAACATTCCACAGCGGAGTGGTTTTGTGGTATTTTCTTCAAAGTTTGAGATGCATTTTTCAAAGTGAAGCATCGGTCATCTCTTGTGTTTTGAAAAACACAAACAAAACGTTTTTTTTCTTTCTGGTAAAACTCTAAAATGTCAGGCTCCATTGAGTTCCATTGCTATTTTAGTTTTCAGCAGGATCTCCACTCCTGAAAATCTCATTTTCATTAGCATAAACTTTCAATTGAAATGTACTTTCTTAAAGCTCATGCATCTACGATTCCTCCAAGTCTTAATAAAGCAAATTCAATTAAACAATTTGTAAATGAACTTGGTTTGGCCTTGATAGTTCACTAATGTAAAGTTGTTTAAAACTGTCCGTTTTAGATGCATCCACTATGATACATTTCAAATGGAACGGCCTGTTCCTGAGCACATGTTTCCCATATCAATATTTATTTCTGAATAGGTGAGCTTTTGGCAGGTTAACAACTATTGTTTCTTTTCAACAGCTGTGGGGTGTGATCAGAACGGAGGCAAACACCAACACTCATGGGGACAAATTCAAAAAGGTTTGAAAAACAGGGAAACTTGAAAAAATGTAATCCAGAAGTTTTAAATAAAGGTTTAGAGCCAAAAAACTAAAATCGAACTGCCAAAATAAGAGACAGAGGCCCATCACCTCCACTGATCTCACACCCACAAACTGCTGAAAGATTCAAACAGGCGACCGGCGGGTGTGAAGACAGCCGGCCTTCGCTGATTGTGCCCCCCCCCCCCCCAGCCATTTCAGGTATCCGCATTGTGTTACAGCAGGTAAAAAGGGCACACACGAGCAGACACAAACAATTGTGTGTCAGCTCAACGGCTGCGTGCTGAAGCCTTTCACACTGAACAACAGAGCGGCAGCTTTGTCTGCACTCTGCACACACACACTCAGACACACACATACTGTGGAAACGGGGACACACAAGTGACGCCTCTGAGAGAGTCGGTTTGATCAGTTCGACAGGTTGCCTTGATAGGACGCTCATCACACAGATGTTGGTAATGTGTTTGCTCTCCTTCCAGGAAGACATCTCTATATAGACATAGCGGCTTATTTTTTGGTGGCAGTGAATCTTACTAGGGATGGGGTATCGTTAGGTTTAACGGTACTACTACTTTTAATGGATACCGCTTATCGATCCGGTCTATTTAACGGT
The DNA here is from genome assembly GCF_902827115.2 of Pseudochaenichthys georgianus. NCBI lineage: Eukaryota > Metazoa > Chordata > Actinopteri > Perciformes > Channichthyidae > Pseudochaenichthys > Pseudochaenichthys georgianus. The sequence continues at coordinate 6,078,358 of NC_047525.1, forward strand.
ACTCTATCTGTTCTTTTGGAGAAAAAGAAATGAGGTAAACTAACTAAACACATTGTGAACAAAATTAACATTACTTATTATTTAAATTAATAAATATATTATTTCACATAAAAAGAAAACCACAGTGTTTTAACAAATCATATAAATAATCTGATGACAGAACTGTAAACAGAATAGCTGAAACTTTAACAAAATAAATAACTCAGTTTCCTCTAATCATTAACCCATGTTTGTATAATTGTGTTAACTCGGTGTGTTGCTGCTAGCATACATAACACCTGACGTGGAAACGTTCCTCGTGGACGGGGGGGCTACAGAGCTACTAGAAAGACAGTCGAACCCGGTGCATTCCTCCGTCTGGATGTGGAGCACTTTTGCTAAATGTTTAGACAAACTGCTCGTGTTACCGCCCTTACATGCTAAACACTTATTGCACTTTTGGCAACGAGCATTGTCCACATCGAGACGGGTAAAGTTTAACCACACCTCAGAGGTCTCTCCGCCATCTCCTCCGTGTGTGTGTGTGGCTGCATGTAGCAGCCGCGTGTGTGTAAACTGCCCCGCCCTCTCGCACACAGAAGGGGGGGGAGAGAGATCTCTCGTCTGGATTGGAAAGATCGAAAATACTCAAAATAATCGAAGATGCATTTTGTAGTATTTTTGCGTATTAGAAATGGAGTTGGCGACACTAAAACTGCAATATAATGTTTGTGTAGCAATAATACATATGACATATCTTTTTTACATGTCTCCAGTGTGATAGTACCGATAAAAAGACCGATAACGTCGGAGCTTAACCGTACCACAGTCTTTAATAATTCAGCCCTGGGGCCCGTTTCATACCGGAGCTCGGTACCCATCCCTAAATCTTACACACATTCAATATCCCCGTCACTTATGACTTGAGGTGCAACTTAAAACTGAGCACCGGGTGAAGCAGAGCCCCCCTCAGAATGAGTCATTGTGGAGTTTGAGAAGCCTTGAAGGTGAAGGGCGTCGATAATAAGCGGAGGTGTCGGAAGTTGAAAAGCTTGGGAAACAAGCTTATGATCCAAACGTGCAAACACAAGCTGGTAAAACTAGAGAAACGGATTACACAAAGCTCTATTCTCCTTCCGCAACTACTTCTGAGACGCTTTAAGTTAAGGCAGTAGAATGCGTTTGTTTTTAAGTTTTATCTGCACAAATCTGTAGACTCTTAATTACATAAATGGTGCTATTTTTACTGTATCTTCTTTTATCTAATCAAGTCATGCTTGTTTCCAGGGTAATCATTATTTCTTCTTTGCATTTTATTCTTTTATTGTACTTTTTTAGCATAACACGTTCAGTGTTAGTGATTTAACACCAATTACTATTTCAAACCAACATTGTAGAGGCCTAGTGTGTGTTTACGTGTGTCACAGGCTGCGTTGAAAATATATTGATTTATGATCGATTCCCATTCATGCAACTGTCAAGATGAGTTCATTCAGATCTTAAACTGGGAAGACTCCAACATGTTTTTGTTTCTGTTATTATACTTAAAGACTTGCTGGTCAGAATAAGTTACAGAATATTACACTTCACTGCTAACAACACCTTCAATTATTCATGTGGGGTAAGTTTACTGTGTGACCCATGCCGCGCCACATGGCCCTGACCAACCAGAGTACAGCAGCATGTACAGTGTGTGTGTGTGTGTGTGTGTGTGTGTGTGTGTGTGTGTGTGTGTGTGTGTGTGTGTGTCACCTCGGTGTGTGAGGGGCACTCTGCGGTGCTGAGGTGACAGGTTGGAGCACCTATGCTGGGCGTGTCTGCTTTCTCCCGGGGCCGTCTGTCGTCTGTTCGACGGTGTTTAGGTTTCTGTGTCGGAGCACGAAGGCCGGGCCCTCGGCCCCACTCGTCTCTCCTCCTTCCAGCTTGACACGCCGACCTCCACAGAGAGAAGACTACGATGAAGAGGACTTATTGTGGACGGGACCAAAACCCCTTTGGATCCTCACTTTGTGGCAGAAAGAAGAGGAAGAAGAGAAAGGTAGAAAGAAAGGAAGAGAGATAGCAAAGAAAGAGAGGAAAAGATGGAGACAGAAAAAGAAGTTAGTTTCCATGACTTTGTTTATTCTCAAATTTGAAATTACGGCAATAAAATCCAATCAAAACAAAAACATGGAAACACTCCAGACCTTCTAACTGTTAATACATCACATGCATAACAACATTAAAGTTTTAAGATAATACTCTGTAATACGCAGTTCCCCAAAGAAGGGAAAGTATAAGCCCAATAAATGTCAACCATGGCTGTAGCAATGAAATACAGTTACATTCTGGATTATCATAAACATCACGAACAAAGCATTGGGAGTCTTTTATTTGGGCCAGAATACATCATCAAGTCATTAAACATACGTCATTGGAGTGTTTTGCTTTAGAGATAAAGATCATGTTGTTTGTTGCTTTTTCCCGATCTCCTCAAAAATGTACCCATGGTATCAAGGCCTTAAAATACAGGATCTACTAACACTGGCAGCCAATGAGGAGCTGCCAACTTGCTGTCATGGTGAGTTGCTTAGCGACGAGAAGGTGTCAAGGACAGGAACAAGGCATTCACACACAGGAAGTAGATGTGTTCTCTGTTTATAATTTACAGTTATCATCACAGTCTGTCTGCTGCTATACAGGGACAAAGTAACATATGGCTTCATTTACAAGTCAAGCTTGATCAACAGTGTTAACGAGCAAGGTGGGACATTTACACCAAATTCAAATCAAGTCCAAATACTGCTGACATTATTTAATCATAGGAGGCTAAGCTTTTTATATGAAAAGCAACTCTCTGAAAAATCAGGAAAAGTTTGGAGGATTGCAATTTCACAGCTATGAATTAGGGCTGCACGATATACAGGGTATATGCAGGAATCCTGCAGTCAGTTAAGACCTTTTTTAAAGACCCTTTCCATACATTTTAAGACCTCATCGCAACTTCGAGTTCTAACCGGTTACCTTGGCGACACACTTTACCTCACATTTACTCTATTGATTGTAAGATGGCACAACTAAACAGAGTGCAGACAGACTACTGAAGCCTCCTTTCATTCCAGTAAAACTCCTCAGAAACCATTAGAAACCAATATGTCACCAATAAACAAAACAATTGACAAAACTTTGAACTATGAAATATATTAAACTTTGGTGAGCTTCAGCGGGGTAATGCCATATAGGAGCTCCTTCACAAATACCCAGGGGTTAAAATGGGCCGGGGCTGTCCGGGGCTAAGCCCGGCACATGGGACGATGCTCTGACGTCATCACCCTCACACATTTGTCATATGTTTACAAAAAACTAGGGATGCACGATATTGGTTTTTTGAAACCGATACCGATAACTTCCTGCTTCTCAAGACCGATACCGATAATAATATAATATATATATATATTAAATGTACCTGTAGTTTTTGCACACCTGGTGGTAAAACAAAGACTAGTAGTGAGCAAATGACATGAGCATTACTACTATGAACAAAACAAAGCCAAGAACAGTTTTGAATCTTCAAAGTGACCATATTTATTTTCCTAAATAAGTTCTTGCCTTTTTCAAAAAGCTAAGTGAACATGTGTCTCTTCCTTGGAGGAGCAGCATCGCCCGGACTTTGCTGCTCCTCCGTGCAGAGAGTCTGCAATGCAGCGGTGTGTGTCAGCGACGTGCAGTTAGGGGAGGCACGGATTGGCCATCGGGAGAGTCGGGACTTAAATTCCGCGGCTTTCTGGCTAGCACTTAGCATGTGGGACCGGACAGCTTTGATCCCCATCGACACTCTCCCCCCACAGGCAACGAAACTTAAAATAAGAAGACGCATTTTACGGCACGCTACGCATGGGGCCGCCTTGAGGGAGTTTCCCGACATGTCGTTTCAGTCAATTAAAGGGTGTTTCATGTTGTCGTTGCTGTGGACCTTCTTAATACCTTGGAAAATGCCGTTTAATACTTTTTAATAGCCTTAATTTTCGCTAAATCGATTTATCAACTTTCAATACTTTTTAGGACCCCGCGGACACCCTGATATATTGTGTCGTGACGATAATCGCGATATTCACATCGGGTGGACGTGTGTTTCTCCAGGGCAGTTCGGCGTTGCTAACCGAGCTAGCTCAGCTTGTTGCTCTGATAACTTAAGATCCAGACATCCGTGACTAAAATCCTTCATCCGGTTGAATATAGTTAAAAAAAATACCAATTGTATAGCATTAAAGTTCAAGAAAGGATGGTTTGTGGTGGGGGAAAAAACGGTCTTTTCTTCAATTCCTGTATGTTTTCATATCGCAGGGGAGGAAAAAAATCGCAATGTCAGTTTTTTCCAATATCGTGTAGGCCCTACTATGAATACATCTTTTTAACTTCTGGGAGAAATGATAATGGTGGAAACAGCAGCGTATGTGTTTCCGAACATGTGAGGACCTTAATCACAACCTTCATTTGGAGAAGCACAACAAGGGTTTAATAACAATTCCTTGGTTTTGAAGGCTGACCTCTACTATCCTTCTTATTTAAACCTGACCTCTATGTCCACTTTTTTTTTTTTTACAAAAAACACACACACCTTTTCAACCATCCCCTTGTGCTGCCACGAACACACATGGAGGGATTATACACTCAAGGGGGCGCGGGATGAAAACACATGCACATACACACCTGGGCATGTACTTGTGAACATACACACAGCTAAAGACATCATTTGAAATGGGCTGATGTAAGCATGCAGGGGGTAAAAGAGCTGCAGTGGATCAGGACAAATGACACACTCGTTCAAAATAAATAATGCGTAAATGTAACATTCTTATCTTACTTAGGTGATTGCTTTTGCTGCACTGCATCATGTTAAAGTGAGTTTCAGAGAGTTAAGGGAGACAGAAAATTGGCTTCTTCACTACTCACACAGCTGAGTGTCTTCCCTTGCATGCATAAAGCGTTTTTTGTTTTTTTTGGAATGTTGCCGTTTCAAGTGAAAAAGCCAAACGTGTTATTTAATATCTAGTCACCTAAGTATGGACTTGGCACTGATTTCTAAGGACAACGTATAAAAACGCCCACAAATAATGTACAAGGACAATGTATAACAGCCAAATTAATACCATCCTTAAAACAACACCTATTCAAAAAGGATATTTTAAAAAGCCCTACGTCTAAGCAGTCCGAAAAAATAAAGAGATGTTATTAGAAAATACTAGATGTTAGTAGGAAACAGACATTATTCTGCAGAAAAGATGATACAAAAAGAGCATTTGAGCTGAGATGAGATGACGTGCCTGTGGGCGAGTTCCCTAATCGAAGTCAAACACTTCTACTCAGAGATTGTCCAATCAATCTCTCCCCTTTGCCACCCTCCTCTTCCACCCAAATCGACTCTTTTTTGAAAATGATATTGACTCTCTTGCTGAGTAACTGCACCCTCACGTTCTGTCATGATGAAAAAGTGAGATTTCAAGCTGGGTCACTATTAGCTAAGGAATAAGAGAAATAATCTACTCTTGATGGTTCTATTCTTTTGAAAGCGGTAGTCGATTCCCAAGATAACAGTCCTGTGGCCCGATTGCATCACAAGAACAAACTGCTCTCCTGACGATTGAAATAGCTGATAAGTTTTGTTCTGTGAGGGTCTGATAAGAGCCTGAAAGCAGTGGAAGAAAACACAAGAGATGGAGTTGTGTGTACGACAACACGTGACCATCTCTCTCTGGAGATATCAGCACCACACCCACACACACACACCACCCCCCACAATTTTTTTTCACAATATCACAAATGTGTATATATCTTTTATCTTGACTTACCAAAAATGTAAAAGATGGAATATCTAAGTACAAAGCATCTCTTTAAGCATCATTTTGAGGGTTGATGTGTGATATCCCTAAGCACCCTCCGTTTAACAAATATATTCTGTTCTGGGGAGAATTTAGAACAGCTAGAACATAGAAAATGAAATGCACAAAATAAAAACATGGTTTGACAAAAATAAACTATCATTAAACTTGAGTAAAACAAAATTAATGCTGTTCGGTAAACATAGAACAAAAAACCAAATGCAAATAAAAATAGATGGGCTTGAAATTGAAACAGTCCATGAAATTACATTTCTTGGGGTAATAATAGATGACACAATAAGTTGGAAATTACACATAAAACATACAATCAAAGCTGTCAAGAAGCATTTCCATACTAAACAAAGTAAAACAAGTTCTAGATCAGAAATCACTTGGAATTCTCTACTGTTCACTAGTCTTACCATATCTGAATTACTGTGCTGACATCTGGGGCAATAACTACAAAGGTTCTATACAGTACATGCAGTATATATATTCTACAAAAAGAAGCCATACGAATCGTTCACAATGCCAAATACCTTGATCACACTAACAAATTATTCCTGCAGTCAAAATTGTTAAAAATGTACAGACCTGGTAGAATTCCAAACGGCACAAATCATGTTTAAGGCAAATAATAACGTTTTACCAGGAAACATCCAAAAAGTATTCACTCAACAAGTGGGGGGACATAGTTCAAGGAGACAATTTCAATTCGAAATTCATAGGGTCCGTACAACCAGAAGAACTTTGTGTATCTCAGCCTGTGGAGTGAGACGATGGAACAGTGTGCATTTGGAGCTAAAGCCATGTCCAGACATTAACCAGTTCAAGTGGAAATACAGAGACATTATGTTCTCCAGGTGCAGGGATGGGGAAGGTGTTTGACTATGTGTAATGTGTATATGTATAGATGTCAATCAACAGGTAAAGCAGATTAATAATGATAATTAATAATGTTAATTATTGCAGATTATAAATAAATCATTTAGGGACAAGGGGGTGAGATTAAATAAATTATACTACTTCTCACTCCTTTTCGAACACTAGATGTGGGACTGTTTATGTTGCCAACACCGCCCTGACGGAGGCAAGATAGCCAAACATGTGGTGAGGTAATTAAGGCAAAGTGTCCTGGAGAAGAGTTCTTGCTGCTTGATAACAAATGTTACAGATCAGAGAGAACAGCTGACACAGGACGCCTGTCGACAACAGGATGCTAAATGATTCACCAAGATATTATATGCGGCGTAGCTGCACATAAAAGATTTGAGATGTTGGGTACGCCCCTGTTTTTTCCTAATTAAACTCTCAGTGTGTGTTTTAATTATTTTCCGACCAGAACCTCCATGAAATACGCAGACAAGTTTACCATCTGCTGTTTCTCTGCAAGCGATAATAGCTCTATATCACGCTCCCCCAGAGTGATGCTTTAGCTGCAGGAAATTAACAGACAAAGGATATGAACAGTACAGCAGCCTGAGGGACCTGCCAGTTACACATGGGTCAAGAAGGGATTTACCATCTAATGAAAATGCCCAGGAGCCATTGCTTTTCCACATTTCTAAAAATAGATAAACAGATCAAGGTTGTTTGCAGTCAGCAATATTTAAATAGTCTTTTAGTACGCTCAATGAGTTTTTATCTTTCATTTGTAACATTTTAATCTCTCCTGAAACAGCTACAGCAATGTCATCAATAACCACTTTTGTCTTTTAACCATGGATGCTATTGAGCTTTTAATATGGATGCGATTGATTTGGCCAGCAGGTCAATAGCAGCAACACTGGGAGTTTGTGTACAGTATATGTCTTGCAGGCTGAAATGGCATTTTGCGGAACTGTAATGACACAAAGGAACGCTCTTATCTATTAAATTGATCTCAATGATGTGACCTTTGACCAATCACTGCAAGGACACTGATGTTATTTCAACATATATCTTTGTCCTGGTATATATATAGTGAAGTTTATGAATGCATTTTCTTATATAAGACTTCAATAGGAATAGATAGAAAACAAATTATAGCAGAGAGTTGAATTGTTGGACTGATACCACTTCAGTTAAGATGACCAGCGACTGGCTTCTACCCATACAAAGATCACCCTTTTCAATGAAAAAGTGAACAAGCATATTTCCCAGAATGTTAGTCACATTCATGGCCAATAAAAGCCTTAATGACATTAGTGAAACCAGTCATCCATGTCAAATCTGAGATGGTACAAATGGTAATGCTGTATAATTAAAGCCACAGTCCAAGTATCTTTCAATCATCCTGTGACCTTTATGTAGTGAGTCTAGATTTCATCTGGTACCACATTGCTCTAGATAATAGGATCAGCTGTTACTGATGACCATAGTTTTTCATCATGCTTATATGCCAAGATTAGCATGCCAACAGTCTGCAAGGTCATTTCTTCATGTGCAGTATTTCACACAGGCACGTGCCGCAACACACACACACAAAATGTGGAGTCAGTCATTGTCACTGTAGAGCTGTAACGACAGCTCCAAAAATCAATCCTGGCAACCGACAAAAAAACAAAACAGAAATTCCGATCGAAAGAAAGAAAAGGGACACTTAGGAGAGAAAGAAAATAAGAACGACTGAAAACTGAAAAGAAATGTCAATTGATTTGTTCTTGTTTTTTACCTCCTCAAGGGAAAGAGTGAGCTGGGAAGCAGTTGTAAAAAGTGGAAGTGGAGTGAAAAAGAAGTACCCATTTCTCGTTCTTATACTGAGGACCCACATTAAGGGGCCATCGGTCATGGATAGGGTTGCAAAATTCCGGGAATTTTCAAAGATGGAAACTTTCCATGGGAATTTATGGGAATAAACTGGGAATTTTCTAAATTGAAGGTTGGCTCTTCATAGGGAACTTAAATATAGTTGGGGAAAGTATATTTTAGCATAATCTTGACTAAAACAAACGGATGCGATTCAAGTACACTTGAATATCCATGCCATAGCACACTGCTTACTGCATGGCTATTGAGACCACACCCCCACAGGCACTGTGCATTCCTCCATCACATGCACAGATGAGTAATATTTAACTCATCAACATTGCTGTTTTCGTTCTTCAATGAAACAAATAATTGTTCAATAAAATAATTAAAACTTGTTCTGTTGTACTTTAAAAAGAAAAAAAATTTAAATTAAAAAAATCTGTTTTTGCATCGAATATTTCCCAAATTCCCCAGCTTAACTTCCCATGGAAACTTTCCGGAAATGTACCTGAAACTTTCCACCCCTTTGCAACCCTAGTCATGGATGCAACTGTTTGTGCTAAAAACCTATGTATATCGCGTTGTATAAAGAAAGGAAGGGGGGCTTCGGCAGGGGACCTTATTGGATTTTGGTTATTATATTTGGTTTAGAGAGCACGACAGAACCCATGTTTGAAGAGGAAGTTCAGTGCACACGCAGGCAGTGGACAGAAGTGGGTGAGGGCATTACTTGTGCTTACCAAAGAAACAGACTCACCAAACCGGCCCTGCAGCCTAGTCTGGTTGTCAGACGAATACGCCTGCGTGCTGCATGAGTGTGTGGGTGTTTGTGTAATGACACATCGAGTTCTAGGTCATAGAGTATTTGAAGAAAAGCACTGACTTTCCTTTACTTTTGTTCGGCAAAAAAAAACTTGTTGGATAAAGGTCAAATAGTACGTTTTACAACCACCTGATATTCACTGAAGGACAGCAGTAGATGGATTTTATCAACCATGTTTGGTTTGATTTCAAGTACATAAAAAAGGCTTTCAAAGCGGACCCTTAATTGTTCCAATTCTCATTAAATTGTGTGTACATTATTGCTATATTGGAGAAAATAGCATTTTCTCATGCAAGCAAGAGAAATTATAGCTTGCATATGAATTTATGAACTTCTCTGGCAGAACCACATACTCAAAAAAGGTTAAATAACATTTTCTAATCAAGACGAGTTGTTGTCCCTCTGTTGTTAGCGGCTATTTGCCTCCTGCTAATTGTTTCATCTAAATCTCTGTAATTAAGTACGTTTCAGCTAGCAGCTCCAGGTTGGGCTATAAAGGAGTGCGTTACTAAAGACATGTGTGTGCTGGAAAGGCCAACAAGCTAAAACAACAACATAAAGTCATATACACTGTTGGCCGATTAGAGAGATTTCAAGTAAATTCCTGTAACATTTTCTGTTTATAGTCTACTTTGGGACATTACAATAACCACAATGCTAGAGATATAACTACATGCTTAAAAGCAACATTAGACATACAATATAGGACGTGTATCCACTCGCACAGCAATGCAACAGTATCCCTGTTCAACTTCAGTTCTCAGTATATGCTCCTAGTTCATGCGTTATGAATGTTAGTGGCTGTCAGGCAACATGCCTTTCCTCCATAGAGTGTGCTCACTCTCTGAGTCACATCGTCAGATATGGCCTGTGTGGCCTGTCACCCGCTGTCATTACTCTCCTCTCTGACACACAGTGCCATTGAGACATTGTTATAATAACAACACCAACTAAAACGGCTTTAAAGCCGCTCGATCTGTCTTAAATCAGTCTTTCGTTGGTTGATAATCTTTCAGAAGGGCCGATATTTGACTGATGATGATATTAGAGGTTTTGTGTGATAGTTGGTTTATAAAATGTAATGCATGTTTACTAGGGATGTAACGATACCAAAAACTCACGGTACGATAATATCGCGATAACAAGTCCACGGTACGGTATTTATCGCGATATTGAATAATAAAGGGGGGAAAATAATTCAATTTTTGTTTTCAATAAAAAAAAAATTTACTCGGAAAATGTTTCTTTATTACATAATAAATCTGATTTGTACAGCATGTTAGTAGGATAGCAGTATTTTAAAGTGTCAATAACAAAGTGACAATAACAGACTGGAACAAGAAAACCAGTGTTTTTGTACCTATAGTACTACCAAACAAAGTAGGCATTTTCTTTGTGCCACTGCATCTCACAAATAAACAAGGACATTTAATAATCAGACCCTGCAATAAAATAAATCAAGTTTCACTTTGGTTTTTCAAGTAACTCAACTCAAACTCACGAGTCACTCACTCAGCATCATCCGACAGGTTTTTAGGAATATGAGAATGTCCACATTTCCAGGTATTTATAAACTGGGATGTTTGGGCGTTTACAATATCCCCTGCTCTGGAAAAAACTCTCTCGCTTGGTACTGATGTTGCTGGGACAGCAGTGGTCGCGTTAACCGAATATTTTATTTAACAATGAAGGAAAAATCTGAAAGCAGTCTGTCATTTTGACAGATTAGAACAAACTCGGAACAGCGCCAACGTTTCGCCGCAGCGAGGCTCTGGTGTTATGTCGTGTTATGCATGCCCTCCAAAAGGAAATGATATAGTTTCCAAACCGTACTTTGCCGTACAGATCAATACAAGTCTGGGAGGTTTTGCTTTACGCTGTGCGCACTCCCGCGAGGTGCATGCACACTAGAGATGTTAAGATTCACCGATTCGAATCGGTGCACCGGCATAAACGTTCAAGATGCAAGTGCACCGGTTGAAAGAGTGCACATCGGCTACAGTTTGGGTTGAACTCGCGATGCATCGATTGCGTAGCGTCTTTGCATCGGTAAAAAACTGATTAATTCATATAATATCCCCTCATCCTGTCAGCAGAGACGATCTTTGATCATTGCTTCGCACTACAGAGGCAGAGAGTCTCAGTTATCAACACACATGGAAGTCGAGGAGAAAGAGAAACACAGCGCACCGAAAATATACCTACAAATCAAACGTTTGGCAACACTTCGGATTTTTCAAGAAAGACGGTCAATTTGAAAAATCGCTCGCAAATTGTAAACGATGCCGTGCCGCTTTAAAGTACACAAGTAGTACGAGGAACTTAGTGACGCACATAAAGAGGCGACATGGGGTCTGCGGCTGAAAAGAGAAACCTGAAAGTTAGACATGAGTTAAATCACTCAGTGAGGTGTTCTGTCAGAGACAGTGGTGTTTAGTTTACAGCAGCCTGTGACGGCCAATAATAGTTTAAATGTCTTCCTTACTGTAAGCAGTTATGATAGAGCTGTTTGTGAAAGGTTATTTGTATTTTGTATTGTTTATATGGAAACCACTGCGTTCTGCTCACTGGTGAGTTAGCTTATGAATGAGTGTTAAGCACATCAGGCTGGCAGCTGTATGGGCATTGCACTATGGTAGTTGTTATTTGCACATTGTTAATCCTGGGCAATGCATCCTTACATTGTTTAACTGTGAGGTGTTATACAATTGTACTGTACTCTGGAGAGTAAAAAAATAAACAGCATGATGAGATGTGCAGTACCAAATCTGTAAACACTTTTTTGTCAATGTATGATTTGCTGCATATAAGGAATAAAACAAAAATCCTCTATCGTACCATATTGAAGTATCATTATTTTGCATCGTGTTGAATCGTATCGCCCCGAATCGCATAATGTTGAATCAAATCGTATCGAACTGTATCGCAACAGGGGTGAATCGTATCGTATCGCCTGGTGTTTCAAATGTATCGTTAATGTATCGTATCGTGGCAACGTATCGAGATGCGCATCGCATCGGCCTCAGTGATGGAGTTGCACATCCCTAATGCACACACGGCATAAGACCGCCCCCCCCTGTTGACAGTTCACGAGCGTGCTCTCTCTCTCTGTTCAGACCCGACGGGTAATAAAGGAATTATGACGGATATTTTACGATCCTGTCCGTTAAAATGACGAACAGCGGAAAAGTCTAACGCAACCTCAGTGGGACGGAGAGATATGCTTTGGCCATGGGTGACAGCAGTGGGTCAAACTGTGCATTGTCTCTCCACCACTTCAAAAACAATACAGTTTTTGCCACGAAGGTGAGGCTTATTGACAGGGCGAGATATAAGGTAGATTTTGTCAGTCTCACGACGGTATTGGGACGTTTATTTACCGCGATATTGTTACATCCCTAATGTTTACCCAATGTTGCGAATCCTGAAATTGGACATGGGAATGAGCTTTTCCACGACATCACACACACACACACACACACACACACACACACACACACACACACACACACACACACACACACACACACACACACACACACACACACACACACACACACACACACACACACACACACACACACACACACACACACACACACACACACACACACACACACACACACACACACACACACACACACACACACACACACACACACACACACACACACACACACACACACACACACACACACACACACACACACACACACACACACACACACACACACACACACACACACACACACCTGTGACACGCTGGGTGGGCTAGTGGAGCCTCGCAGCGGCGAAACTGTGGCGAGCTTACACTGTAGGTGCGCCGCGTTTGGGGGTGCGGGTACTAGTGGAGCCTCGCAGATGGGGGTGCTGCAGCCCCCTCAGCACCCCCCCCTTCCCGCATCCACGGTGCTCAGGCTGAGTTCAGGCTGAGTTTCGCGCTGAGTTTCGTGCTGAGTTTCGCGATGTCTCGCAGACCCCACGCAGCAGCCACGAAACGACACCAGTAATCCAGCTCACACTGTCCGCTCCTCGCAGCAGCGAGCCCCGCAACGTCCCGCCAACACGGCACCCAGACCCCACGCAGCATTCTCATCTGTTTGTCATTACTCGTGTCATTTTCTGGTTGCTAACAAACGCCATTGTAACACATAATCACTGATGTTCCGCTGTAGCCAGAGTGGGCGAGCTGACCAATCAGAGCACACTGGGCTCACAGGGAGGGGGGGGGGGGCAGGAGCTCCAACAAGGCGTGTAGGACAGAGAGTGATACACACACTACACAGAGATGCTGTATGAGAAACCAATGTGAGTTTGGAGCATTGAACAATGTAAATCTATTCTAGTAGACCTCAACAATGGAATTATGATCAGTAGAAATGGCCATGACATGGTACCTTTAAAGCGTGTCTTTTTCAGCATATACCTAAATGTGAACTCAATTTATGCAAAGTCAACAGCTCAGACACTTAGGGGAGGAATTTATTTTATTGTTAAGGTTAGTCCAAAATCCATAAACGTCTATAAACACCTTATATAAGTTACCGACCAACGGTGACAACACATTGCCCTTGAAACAACCCGGTGAAGTATGACATCACCTGGGTCCCAATCCAAACATTGATCCTTTAAAATTGATTAATACAATTGTATTGATCGTTCAAGAACTGGATTGGATTAGGGAAACAAGTCATGGAATTGTTATCCGAATATGGATATCCATACCTAGTCCGTTCCGTCTCTCCTTTCTCCATCTGCCTATAGGTACTGGAACAGTCAGGGTGAGTGTGGGAGTTGGGTGTGTAGGAGTAGTTTAATCAATGTGGGATTTCTTCAGTGTCTTTTCTTGGTACAGTGTCAATACCTTAAGACCCCCAACCATGCTTACTTAGGTAGAAAGACAGTTAGAATTGACAAATACTTTTTGAATCCCTAGCAAATTAACCGGACATAAACAAATAAAAATATTCAGTTTAATCTGGTTCTTATGCTAAATATCAAATTTGATTTGCAATAAGTTCCTGAGGGGCTTCTGGCTGGTAAATGTGTAGTTATTTTGTTATCTAAAATGCCCTGCTTCCAGTAGTTGTTTTGTGGAGTTGGAAATCACAATTTCTACAGATTTGACACTCTTGTGCAAACTCTTTATTTGATGATGCAATTGACTTCACATTGCTTTATGCTGTGTGTGTTCCTATGGGAGGGGGTTGTGTATAAGCCTCCCTTTGTAATTGGGGCAGCTTTACAATGATTTAAACCTGCTGTTGGAGACCACATGACTGCTTTTACTGTAAACTGAGACCATGTTATCAAACTGGAAACTGCACTTATCACACTCCACCCTACACTCCACCCTACCATGATATTAGTGAAAACACACCTTTAATTCTAAACACCGTTTCGCTTTTTGTGAAAGCTAGTCAGTGTTTGCTCTTACCTACTTTTACTTTGGGAGAAAATGAATGATATACTTCATAATATTTGCAGGCCAGTTTACCATATTTGTTCTACGTCCACACACCTTTTAATCCAAAATTAATAAACCAACAGTAGCAGCGTTTCCGCCAGGGGGGCGTCTTGCCGTCATTTGACGCCCTTATGCAGCTCGGAACGCCCTGAACTCGAGCTGCGGGCATCCAAAAAACTAAATAATTAGAGAGAAGATCGAGTTTTCATCGCATGAAATGACGAAAAGGAAAAAAGACACGGTCATCCCTCTGTTGGAGGGGCAAAGGAATCTGGTGGGATTATTTTCGCCGCCAGCAAAGCGTGTTCCTGTGACGGAAAGTGTACTGCCGGCGAGCCTTGACGGGGGGTGCTAGTGGAGCACGCGCATGAACTGCGAGCACCAGAGCCTCGCAGCGGCGACACTGAGGCTCCGTGGTAAACTGTGGTAACATGAAGAGCCGTTTAGGAGCCGGCTCTTCTTAGTGAGCCGAGCCAAATGATCCGGAACTCCCATCACTAATACGTAAAGAGATAGTGTCTATAAGGGACGGCTCAATTCCGCTCTCGGGGTGGACGCCCGCTCAGCCCTGGTCTGGCGGAAACACTGAACAGTAGCCATTAAAAATAAACAGAAAATTCAAGAAAATTATCTAAACTTCATCTTTGATATTTTAACAACACCACGTGATATCTGAGTTGTTTGTGTACTTGTGAGTCCCCTGGTTATCTCTCAGTCCTGGTACAACCAAACACAAACACACACCATAGTTCTGTCAGTAAACAGGCAGCTACGTAGCGGCACCACTGCCACGCGCTAATATTGTGGAAGGTGGAATAATTAGTATAAGAATGTTCCTTATGTATGTTGCAGGCCAAAACGAAATCACCCCGCATTATAATCCAACACAATTCTTAATTAATTGTACCAGAATACAAGAGAATAATGTAATTTCAGATTACACACACAAGCATTTGTCAAAAGCTTGGTGACATTCAGGTGTCCTTGGCCAGAGGTGACCAGTCCAATGTATCATAGTCTATGGTTTGGTTTAATAAACTAAACAAATAAATATATTTCCTGATTAGCCCGCAGAAGTGCCCTTATTATCAGCTTTCCTCACAGACACAATACCATGGATCCATGTGAAAAACCAAAAAGAAAACTGATGAAACATCCATGCAGCAGGCTAGCGCTGCCTGGCACCGTTTTATCAACTCTCAACTGGGGCGGGTAATGAGGGCTGAAAAATGATCTGATATACAACTGCTAAGTTTGTCATGGTCTCTAAAGAAGGGCCGAAGTCTAATCTCAAATAGGACTACAACTAAAGCAGAGAATCTCTGAACATATCAAATTGTCAGCGAGAATACAATGCCTAGCCTGACACTCTAACGGGTTCCATCCTGCCTGAATGACCACAAAAACATTTCCCAAAGAAATGTGCTCTCTGTCCCTGAACATGAAACCAGCTGAACAGCACTGAGCGGACCACAACCAGGTCAGTGCGCTGCTGGGCCTGCTACTGAACACAGGGCAACGTAAAGCAGTGGTTTAGAAGCACTGGGCGGTAAACCAAAGGCGGGTCGCACAGAGATAAAAATAGGTCCCTGAAAAGTCAGATGAAAGGAGAACCTAATGCTACTGACAACTCTATACAGACATCAATGCCATCTGTCTGAATGAAGGCTGAACAACACACTGAAATCACAGAATGGTTTTTAGCTAACTCCTTGATGGAGCTTGAGGCAGAGGTCAATGGTCTCACTTTACTCAGATGTTTGTTCCTACATGTAAGTCTGTCTTAATGTTTTAACAAGGTGGAAAATGAGGGTGTCCGTTTCTTCCGTTTTTTTTAGAAATAAAATAACTCCTATTGTTCTGGATAGATAAGGCAGGGAATCTTTTATGACGTTATGCTTTGAAAATCATGATAGCAAAAAACTGTTGCTGATTACTCTCATAAGCGTTTAGGGCGTAAGATGCTTACTCTCCATGGACAAAGTCAATTACCAGGCTTATTTAGCTGCAAGTGTTACGAGTGTACATTTTCATTAAAGCAACACAATTACAGGATACACCATTTAAGAGAAAGGTGCTTATTGTGTGATATTCACACAAACAAAGGAAAGAAAGCTCAGACTGAGACAAGATGAGTGATAAAAAAGGAAGAGACACAGCTACTCTTTCTTACGATCAATCCGTTTTACACTGACAGTTCTCTACTATTCGTAGAAGCTATGTTTAGCTGTTCTTCTGCCTGGCACACTGTCAAAGAGTGACTTCATTACACATTCAATTCTCTAGTGATTTGTACTTCCAGTGAAAAACATGACGTACGCTTGCTCAATAGCCATGTCTAGCAGGATTAAACTCTTGTGGTGCACACATCAGCTCAAGCTATGTGCTGCGTGCTTTGTGCACGACTTGATTTTACTACAGATCACAGATACATACCTTAAAGACTGACGCGTGGATCTGCTTTGCATCCCTATGTGAGTTTAGACAAAGAAGTACAGTGGTGTGCACAAGCGCAATTCAAGAATAACAGCAACCGGGCAAATGTAATTTATTTTATTTATCAAAGTCTAGTTCAAAATGTCTTCTTTAAGTATAGGAGTTAAAACGTGGCTGATCCATAACATAACCATAGGCTATGGTTCTGGGAGTGTTTTTGTACATATAAAGTTTGGGTTCTAGACAAATAGGCTATCCGCTACCCAGCCCATGAAATATGTATGAGATGACTTCATGCTTTATTGCAAACTGAACAGAAGAACACTGAAATGGGATGGGCATACACGTAGTACTGCTTCTCATTTTTCTATTTTCTAATATTGCAGAAAACATATATATACCAAAATAGTTAATATTGTCTAGTTAACAATACAAATAATTCTAGGAACTAAAAAAACACTTTGGTTTTACTGTATGCAATCCTCGTTAAAACCGGAATTACATAAACCATATGGACCGGTCTGGAAGTCAATAACAGGAAAATCAACTTACTATCTTACATAAGAACATGATTAGTTTATTAAATAAATACTGGATATGTTCCAAAAAGGTTATTTTATTATGATCAGCTTTTTCTTTCTTTTTTTCACAATACATAAAAAACAAAGCAATAAGCCAAATAATAAACATGTATTTAGAACGCTGAGCCAGCAGGGACAGGACTGACCATTTCCAGCACCTACTTGCATCTTGTTCTTAATAAAATAATACGGGCTTTCTGGACCATTCACATATACAATGAAATACGTTGAAGTGCGCAGTTAAAGAGCAAAATGCGCCACTCACCAACGCAAACTCCGACACACAGAGAGAGAGTAGACAGGAGTCAACACAGGCGAGCAACGAGACAAAGAAACCCAAACTCCAGCCAGACTAACAGTTCATGTTTACAGCGACAGTTCGTACTTTAAATCACCCATACGGGGGCGATTTTATATATTTTTACCCAGAAAAACAGTTTAACCTTACATTTGACTTAAGCTGCGTCGTCAAAGATAAAAAAAAAAAAAAAAAAAAGGATGCAGCCTGCAGCCCATCGGCAGGCTATGGTGATGGTTTGTTTACACCGAGCTAGGGAGCAGGCTATTCCGCTAACAAGAGCTGCCACATCCCAAAGAAGCCAGATAACTATTTACCAGAGCCTGTGTTGATTTTGACAGCTTACTACATCGACCTATCACCTTTAAATATACCAATTAAAGCCTCCACGTGGGGGATAACGCCTCGTAAAGAGAGCGCGAAGAAGTGCTTTCTTGCTGGCTAGCAGATTATGCTCCTCTCTGTTGTTTTGACAGCCAGAATTAGCTGGATAGCAAAGCTGCTAGCTGGCAGGTTGCATTCAGAGAGGCGCTAACGTAACGCAGGGAAAGTATTGGGTGAATTCAACAGTCGAAAAACAAGCTAGAACAACAATAAAACAACCGACAGTGTCCGTCGTATTATTCACCTGGTGCAGATGTCTGGAGATGAATCCGTCCTCTGGGTAATGTGACACAGATATTGTAGACTTGGAGTCGCAGCTCTGTTCCTCTGTTCACTGAACGCTTATCTGACTGTCGCTAGACTAAACTGGACTCAGCGACGTTGGAGGGAGGCAATCACTGTGTGACGACACTCGCATGAGGGACAGAGAGCCAATCACATCTCTCAAAAAACTAAACACCAACCAATGAGGACCAGGAACAGGAAGAGGCTGGAAATGTGGTACGATGTTGTAGTTTTTACCGAATTTGATATACAATTGTGTAAACAAGTTAATATAGCAACATGTATTGGATGGAACAAATAGATATGAGGGGTTATGAAATATGATGCGGACTGTGTCACAATCCATTTAATATGATGTGTTATGTGTGTAGCAGCAGTCATTCTGAAAGAAACCTGTCTGGGAGCCAACTGCCATGTGGACGACATTGAGCAACAGTCAGACTACCAGACTAGAATTAATATGACCACCACGTGATGTCTTCAAATTGCTTTGCTTTGGCTAAAACATATAGTCCAAAACATAGAGATCTGTCCATTTATAATGTAAAGAAGCATAGAGATCTTCTTTATTTAAAAAGCTGAAATGAGCAAAGATTTTGTATTTTTGCTTGACACACAAGTTCAACGATTAATTATACAATTGTTGATCATTGATTTAATTGTTCCAGCATTAATATAGGGGAGAGTGGGGTAAATTGAGCCATTTTTTAGTTATGCTGTCCTCTAAGCAAGGAGAAATGACACATAGTACAAATGAAAACACACACCTATAATTCAGGATGTCTCCTATCAATGGCAATGATAATAATTAATATTTGATCAAGGGCAGTGAAAATATTACTTCTAAAGAAAAAGTGGTCTTGTGGCTCAACTTGCCCCAGGTTAGGGTCAAGTTGATCCAGGTCAGGGGGTAAATTGAACCACTGTTCAAACCTGGGCATACCTGTTCAAACCTGGGCATACCTACAACAAATCTTAAAGGTAACTACAGACAATAAATAACAAACCAAATACAAGCTTAGTTTTTCAAATATTTTTAATATAAATTTCGATTGAATTGATTGATTTTTTTTAACATGTTAAAAGGAAAAGTAATCATACAAATGGTGATACAATTTCATACATCTTACCAATCAAACACAGGGTAAATTCAACTTGAAATGTAGCCTACAATGAGCTCTTATTATCAACTTGGCCTACTTTCATTCATTTCTCCATTGAAAAACTGGCTCAACTTACCCCAAGGCCCATGGTTCACTTTACCCCATAGCCACCATTTTAGAAAAAATAGCATTAAAATGCAGTCATCTTTAGCTTAATGATTCACATGGTTTAATACGCTGCCAACACATCAACATATACAATATATGTGTTTAAACTTGGATACTTCTTTTTTGAAATGACAGCCGATATAGCTGACATCTAGAACATTTACTTTGACAAGCAAAAAACGTTTTTTTGTAAAAATGTTTACTCACCAGGGGCCTCATTTATAAATGGATATACGCTCAAAAAATGGCGTACGCCAGTTTCTACGCAATGTTTGCGATTTATAAAATACTAACTTGATGGGAAAACATGCGGTCCTCCACGCAAACTCTAACCCATGCGTACGCACTAAGCACAAAAACGGGAGAGACGAGAAACTGCGACACCGTTGGCAGAAGGAAGAATGGAGAGAAATATGTGGAAATAATACCATAAATAAAATGTTACCTCTCATTTATCATATATGAAGAATTCATTTTCAAACATTGATTAAAGCCAATCTTAAAATGATTTAACAAACGCCTGTTTGAGACTCCTCAGTGCACATAAAAACATAACTTGGAGCAGGCCCGGTTCCAGAACAAAATGACTCAGGGTGCATCTGAGATTAGAAAGGGTGCAGTGGTAAAGTGCTATTTTTTATAAGTGGGGAGTGGGCTTAACACCCTCTAGGGGCTCCTCCATAGGGGGGTCCGGGGGTATGCTCTCCCGGGAAGATTTTTTTTTTAAATATTGAAGTTAAAAGCATAAATCTGGTGCACTTTGAGAGCAACATGAAGAGATCTATGGATTGGATACATCTCAACACCCATATGAAACAGAACTATAAACAAATTTACTTTTTCTTTATAGATATTTTACAAATCACTCCCCTTTTAAGACCGAAATGTCTACATGCATAGCAGAAGATGGCATATTTTTTACAGGAATATTCCAGCCAATCTCTGTTTTGAAACCATGAGCTGCAAAATGAGCGCCTTACCCCACTGTACAGGCGAGTTGGGTACTTTTTTAAATATACCTGGGCAGGCTCTGTTTTGCGAGGTCCTCTGGCACTTGCGGGCCGCCGAGGGGTGGCGGTGTTTGGGACAACGAAGACGGCTCCTCCGCCTCCGTGGGCGAGGCGGGCAAAGTCGGGCGGGAGGACGTTAGTGTCCACGACAGTGGCCGCGGGAAACGTAATGTCCCCATGATCTGAACTGTTATTACCTGCAATAGATGCAGTGTTACTGCTGGCGATAAGGGCTGGTTGTTTTAACCATTTTCTGATGTCCACCATGGACTGCCGTGTAAGCACCTTGCAGATGATGAACGCTCAGAGGAGACTCGGCACGTCACATCTGCACGCTATAGGACCCTGACCAAACGTCGCTCCTGGACGTTCAGGGAGTGACACTGTGTTGGCACAGGTCACGCACACCTGACATAATAACGTTAGGCTACCGTTTAAATTGACCAAATAAATGCAGCAGACAATGTTATTTAACCACAATTACAATTTATTACTATATTACTATATTCTTCTTATTATTATTATTACTATTATTATTATATATGTAATATCTTTCACTTTTTTTCCACTTTTAATAAAAGTGCACCCCCGTAGAACCGGGCCTGACTTGGAGAAATAAATAAATACGGATATGTTATTTAAAACCACCTCGAATAATGTTATATGGTAAATGGTAAATGGACTGTACTTATATAGCGCTTTATCCAGTCTTTAAGACCCCTCAAAGCGCTTTACATACTACATGCCGTTCACCCATTCATACTGAGCAGTGTATGTTAGGACATGCACTAACATGCATACACATTCACACACCGTTGGCCATGCCATCGGGAGCAACTCATGTTATGACATTTTTTCTCATAAATGATGCGGTTTTGCATTTCTATAGGTTGTACGAGCATGGTTTTATATACTACCATGTTTAATCATGTTTTATGCCTTTTGCTAAGACTTGATAAGTCGCTCGTAAAACACAGTAGGTATGGAAACTAAGAACACCATATGTGGTCAATTGTACAGCTAATATAACACAACACATTAGTTGTATTTCCTCTAACTGGTGGATATAGGGTTGCTGCGGGGAGGGGGGGGGGGGGGGGTTGAGACGCACAGGCTGCAGTGGAGACGCTGCGCACAGCTGATCGACAGCTGGGACACAAACCACCAAATACGAAAACATAATTCAGATCCAGTCGTCATGACTCCACTCCGGAGCGATTCCCCGATCACTTCTTACAGTTTCTCATCAAGGGGGGTCTCCTGTCCCCGGTACAAACACACTGCATGATGAAGGCTGTGTATTTTTTTTGTCATTAACTTTTTTCGGAACACTTATTTATTCTGATTCTGTAGTTGTACTACTACTAACATATTTACAATATAATATTATATATTCATAAGTAAGTCTAGCAGATAGGTCATAAATCCTCACCATGTGATACGCAGCTACAGTATACAGGAGGAATAAAACATGTGTGCAGGTGGTGCTCTGGGTCCACTCCACACCATGGGAGGTGCAGTGGGATAAAATGGCTTCATACTGAGGCTGCGGCCCCACGAGGACGAATTAGGTCGTTTGCGTTACTGTTTAGTGTCATATAGACCGTTCGGCCACACGAGGACGACCGAATACGGCACTAAACGACTGAGGAAATGACAACGGGTCCCAAGGTGGATAGAAATGCATACGCCACTCTCTGGGGGGTCAAACAGCTCCGTGTGTGCGCCCTATACGGACATTTTCAGATCACTGATAGTGATTGCGCAATAGCCCCGCCTCTCCCCACCTCTTCTGCTCACCTCCGTTTACCCCGCGCCAGTGCTGAAGTGTTTCGCCACCAACAACAACAACAATGGCGGATCGCAGAGTTGCTATCGTGCTCCGGACGCTATTGACCATGCTACAGTTGTTTGTGCAACATCTACAGCAATAATGATGAGGCAATAGCCCCGCCTCTCCCCACCTCTGCTGCTCACCCCCACGTCAAAGTAAACTGCGTCCTGAATTCAGATTATTTATCTTTCTCTCGCGAGTGAAGTCTAATCTGACAGGACGGAGACACGCAGCTCTGCCCACCTATCAATCAATCAATCAATCAATCAATCAATCAATCAATCAATCAATCAATCAATCAATCAATCAATCAATCAATCAATGTTTATTTATATAGCCCAATATCACAAATGTTACATTTGTCTCAGTGGTCTTCACAGTGTGTACAGAATATCAGTATGACAATACGACACCCTCTGTCCTTAGACCCTCACATCGTACAAGGAAAAACTTCCAAAGAAAACCCAGTTTAAAGGGAAAAATGGGAGAAACCTCAGGGAGAGCAACAGAGGAGGGATCCCTCTCCCAGGACGGACAGACGTGCAATAGATGCCGTGTGTAAATTGAAAAGATAATACATTTGCAACATAGGTAGTCCAAATGTTTGGAAATGCATGTGTGTATAATAGGAAGATGAATCCACGAGGATATCCATCCAGGACCTATGATCCAGGACCACAGCCACGACTCAAGATCCAGCGCTCGCGATCCAGGACACAGGACCGCAGGATCATCCATGACTCCGGATCCCAGCGTATATAGACACCAAAAAGAAAGACATTTGGGGAAGCTGGGTTAATCGGAACATGAGAGTACACAGGTATAGACAGAGAGAAGGAAGAAGTAAGATGTCCCCCGACAAACTAAGCCTATATCAGCAAAACTAGGGGCTGAATCTAATCAGCCCTAACTATAAGCTTTATCAAAAAGGAAGGTCTTAAGCGCACTCTTAAAAACGGATAGGGTGTCTGCCGCCCGAACACAAACTGGAAGCTGATTCCACAAATGTGGAGCTTGATAAGAAAAGGCTCTGGCTCCCATTGTACTTTTAAAGATTCTAGGAACAACCAACAACCCTGCATTCTTGGAACGCAATGCCCTAGTACAGCTCCTCCCGCTGCAGCAAAACACACACTTCAAGTCAGATCATCACCCTTAGCTATTTTAATTACCTCTCAAACTCCCTAAACTAGTTATAAATATGTTTATTTTTTACTGTCGGCCGGGTCACTCATTACTGGATCAGCTGCTGCATGAGACAGACACTGACGCTATCCGAAGAGAAGGAGGAAAAAGAGAGGCTCCGTGTATTTTATCATTATATTATATAGAGTCGTTATTCATTTGTTTTAAAGCTCAATAAATAACAAAGAAGACCTTTGACCGGCACTTTTATCATTTTGTCCGGAAGATTTCAACTTTAATACACGCTGACTGGCGAAAAACTCTGCCCGGTTCCCTCGGCCCCCACCGCGGAGAATAAACAGAAGGGCAACCATGACAACCATGCTTCTTCGCTGCTTTTGTGGAGGAAGTTACAGCGCCACGTAGAGGCTCCTGCATATGTACTGCAGCTTCTCCAGCGGTTGGAGCTAAACGGAGCGGTCTCGTGTGGGCAGACACTATCCGGATAATTATTGCATGTGGACGGAAGCCGTTTGCGATTGCGTTTGCGTTAATCCTATGCGTTTAGCCGTTTTCGTCCTCGTGGGGCCGCAGCCTCGAGAGTCACACACCACTATCAGATCACCTGCTCTCTGCCCTTTCTGCTCCCTGGGCCTCGGCTGTACATATCCATGGGTGAACCATGCCAGAACACACACACACACACTAGTTAACTCTGATTGCATGATTGTGTAAATTGATTGATTGTGATGCAAGGCTGTGGCAGCTGGGTGAACTCAGCACAGTTCAGCAGTTTCATTGGTCTGGTTCATCAGGTTTAAACACTAAACACGCTCAATAACTTGTTCAACACATAGAGTATGTTTATTTAGTTTCTTCTTTTGGAACAGGTGGCCTCTAAACAATATGAAAACCCAGCTACCATTGGTGTGCTGAAGCAGATAGTGGTATCTCTGCTGAGACACTGTGTGACGTTATGTCAGTACTTTGACCCGATTATTGTTATGTGTGTTCCTGGGGAAATAGGTTTATCTTATCGTAGCTTATCTCATTGAAAACTCGTAAATGATGAGTGCACATTTGTATTTCATTTGATCTACAAGGACAGTGTAAGGGTTTAACTGTTCTCTGAGATATCAAAAACAAGATAACAAATTAGTTTAAATAAAGTTATATAATAACAAGATACAAGAACTGCATGTGGCTGCCCTACTATTTCAATCAGGAGAGACATGATGTATGAACTACATGTTTATTACCGGGACACATGATGAGAGAATGGTGATTGACAGATTACAACAAATGAATGAACTGATGTTTGGCGATTAGGCCCCGGTTTGCAGGATGATCATTCGGGAGGGGACAACCGCTCTGATGAACCCCCCGGGGTCTAGACACTGGTGGTGGTGATAAGTAGTTCGGTCCGGTTCTGAAGGGAGAAGGTTTTAGCTTGGCCCTGTATTAGGAGACAGAGGCGAAGGGGAGGAGGAGGGTTGTGCGTTGACATCTGAAATGACAACTGACAGAGAGGGAAGAGCAGATTTAAAGGGGTTAGCGGGTGCGATGATTGGCTAGCTGGGGAGTAACGCCCCTGATCACTTATTGGGAGAGGAGAGGGTATTGAAATGACGTGTAACACCAGGGGGTATTGGTCTTCCTAATTGAACTTGTGCTCAGCTTCATTTCAATCAGGAGAGACATGATGTATGAAATACATGTTTATTACCGGGACACATGATGAGAGAATGGTGATTGACAGATTACAACAAATGAATGAACTGATGTTTGGCGATTAGGCCCCGGTTTGCAGGATGATCATTCGGGAGGGGACAACCGCTCCGATGAACCCCCAAAAGAAGTGAAGTATGAAGTACTGAGATGTGAAGCATTTCTTACCTTACTGGCTGATTGCGGAGATCTGTGGATAAAATGAGAGATAGCACAGGGACATGATGAGAATGCCGGAATCACTGCCGGGTTTACGTGAACGCCGACCATGGGTTAACGCCTGGCGTAGCGGGGTTAAACGAACGCTTACCCCTGGCCGCAACCTGCACACACAAGTTAAACATGCGCTGACCCACTGGCCGCAACCTGCACGCGCAGGGTTAAACGTAACGCAGACCCACTGGCCACAACCTGCACGCGCAGGGTTAAACGTAACGCAGACCCACTGGCCACAACCTGCACACACAGGGTTAAACGTAACGCAGACCCACTGGCCGCAACCTGCACACACAGGGTTAAACATGACGCTGACCCACTGGCCGCAACCTGCACACACAGGGTTAAACGTGACGCTGATCTGCTGGCCGCAACCTGCACACACAGGGTTAAACGTGACGCTGATCTGCTGGCCGCAACCTGCACACACAGGGTTAAACGTGATGCTGACCCACTAACCGCAACCTGCACACACAGGGTTAAACGTGACGCTGATCCGCTGGCCGCAACCTGCACACACAGGGTTAAACGTGATGCTGACCCACTAACCGCAACCTGCACACGCAGGGTTAAACGTGATGCTGACCCACTAACCGCAACCTGCACACGCAGGATTAAACGTGACGCTGACCCACTGGCCGCAACCTGCACACGCAGGGTTAAACATGACCTGACGTGTAGGGTTAAACGTGAACACGGACCCGGAGGTCACGACATGACATGCAGGCAGTGGCGCCAGCAGGGGGGGGCCAGGGGGGCCATGGACACCCTGATATATTTGTTGGCCCCCCCACTGGCCCCCCCACCACACACACCGCCTCGCCAGTCACGTATGCGTAGTAGTTTATCTGATATTTAACAACAAATACACAGCCAGCGAGTCGCTTGATTTGAGCTTCCAATGCTCATACTGCAGCCCCTCCCTCTCCCTCTGCTACCATGGTAACACTCTGATACTCGGCGCACCACTCTGATACTCGCACGCACCAGTCTGAGATTCGCACAGACAGCAGCAGGTTGCAGCAAAACATTTCTTTCTACTGACTTTTCTACTGACTTGACACAAATCCACCAGACTTCTAGAAGGTAAGTCATATACGTTCGTTGCCTGTTAAGCCCCACAACACTTTAGGCTTCAGTGTGTTAGGTTGCAAAAAACGGAGATATGCTTACCTTTAGCTGTTATTCTGATCAAAAATGGTGTTCAATGGCATTAAAACGAGAAAAACGCTGGAAGACCTGGAAAAGAGGCTCTGGGCTCAGTAAAGGCTGCTTCACTTCAGGTATAATTCGTCTGTAAACACACTTTGGCAGCTATCCTAGTTAGCGTTAGTTTAGCTTGCTAAGCTAACGTTAGCTGATGTTGGTATGCTGGGCTGGTGTAATGCGTAGGCTACTATTAATCACTGCTGTGTGTAATGTGAATTTGCAGAAAATGAAGAGAAAGTCAACAGACATCTCTTCTTATTTTAAGAAGAATATTAGTAAAGGAGAGACAGAGCTGGCAGGGGAGCAGCAGCATAGGGCTAGTGAGGAGATGGCCATACATGCTAGAATAGTACATGTGGAACTCTGTTTTGTAAAAGTGAAACTAAAACCTAAGTACAGTTTTATTAATGTGATTGTGACCTTTGTAATCATTTAAGTCTTCTACACACTTTAGGTCTGCAGCTCCTTCAAAATGAAACGAGAATCTATGCAGTTTTTCCTCTTCTGTGTTCTGAGGTTATGAGCCGACCATCAGTCAAGTTTGTTTTCATAATGTTCTGTATGCTAATTTAAAAAAAGGGTAACCAGTTTGTTGATAAAGTATATACATTCCAAAACAAATGGAATACAAGCTATATGTATTACTCTCACCACAGTGGCCTAATCTAAAAAAAAAAATAGAAATATGTCTCGTCACCTATTTTCTGTCTAATACTAAAAGGTGGTGTTTTGTATCATTTATAATGTTTTGAATTTGCTATAAATGTCAATAATAGATGGTGTTTTGTGTTCAATCACAGTATGTATTTATCATGTTATACCCCTTGTGTTTTTGGGTCCTGTTGAAATAAAATAGTCATGTTTTAAAACTTGATTTAATAAAGTCATGTCAATCATCTTTGATCCCAGTGTGACACAAACAGCTTTGTTCAGTCTAAAACTATTTATAACCTAGAGACATAATATAACTGAAGAACACGTTGTGTTGCTGTTGTGTATTGTATGTGTTGAGAATGCTGGAAATGTTGTGCCTTACAATAAAGGAACTTATTTAAATTAAGCTGTATTTGTCTTTTTTTAAAAGAAAGAACAACTAGCATATATAAAAAACAAAACAATAAATCACCAACACATGTATACATAACACAAAACAAGGTTCTTTTAAATGTTGTTTGAAGTCAAATGTTAACTATCCGTATTATATTCACTTCAGATGAATAGGATCAGAACATGTAAAATAAGAAACCAAAGTATATCAGTAGGTGATTCTCTTTGCCATTGTTTTCATCTAGTCTATACTTTTACAACAATTAAATGCTTGGTTTTGGTGGGCCACCCCAAGATTTTCAGTGGCCCCATTTGGCCACCCCTATGAAACATTTCTGGAGGCGCCACTGCATGCAGGGTTACACGGAACGCAGACCCGGAGGTCACAACCTGACATGCGGTTAGACGTGAACGCAGTGACACGTACACATGCTGACGTGCTATGAAACCGCCACCAGTTATATGCATAATTACCAAGTTTAGTGTTTGAGACCTTGGATAGCCGATATTGTGTCACATTATGCCTCCCCGTCATGAAATGCCCCTCTTGTCACGGGAACGCGCATTTCTAAATGACACGTTTACACCTCTAAATGACACGTTTACACCATAGGTTTACACCTTAAAACGATGTTTAAAACGAAAAGTAAACGTTCTGGGTTTTTATTAATGGTAATTTTCAGACTGTGAGTTGTTTAGTGGTAGCTCATAGTCTTGATTCTTCTGGTTTAACTTTTCGCTCCGTATTTGAGGTGTCGAAATTCATTCGTCACTTTCTTTTCAGTTTTTGTTTTTTTTAATCTTTTTTTATCACTATTGTTACGTCCTGTCTGTATAAACGTGCTTTAAAATGTATTGTTTAATTTTACATAGTTGTCATCTAATAATCAAAATATATGTTTACAAATGTTACATAGTCTTTGTCAGCATATTATTATATACGCTATGCATAGAAAATAAAAGTGTGACATTCATGAAACTTTCTCCATTTATTGGTACCAGTCCTAGAACCATACCCTGAAAAATGCTTGAGGGTGGGATTCATAGAAACGTCTTTTTTTTGGGTGGGGGGGGCATTTTATGACAGGCCTGTCCATCACAATATGCCCCCCCTTGCTATCTTACAAAATAAAAGTGTGACATTCATGAAACTTGCTCCATTTATTGGTACCAGTCCTAGAACCATACCCTGAAAAATGCTTGACGGTGGGATTTATAGAAACATCTTTTGGGGTGGGGTGCATTTTATGACAGGCCAAACAATAGTTGCATTGGTTGAAATGACAGTGGACAGTTAATGATGGTTCCTTCGGGGCATTATGTGCATCCAGGGCACAAGTACGGTTGATCCACTGGAGGCCTTTGTACACATTGGTGGTGGTACCACCGCTGACACATGTCACAGCAAATCTGAGAAAACAATAAATACTTGTTATGTAAGGTATGCATTATGGGATCTTTTTAAGATAATAGAATATCTCTAATGTATTTCCCACTAACATTCTAACGATTCCTTCAATTATCGAAATCTTTCAAAAAAACATAAATGTTGTGTTATGAGAAATAAATAAATGTTCAACCAAAATGTATGGAAAAACAAGCAAAACATTAATCCTTTATCAGTTAATGCTGAAGATGCCAAATATAGTAGCAATTACCAACGCAAATGTTATGTTGATAAAGTCTGGAAACATATTTCTGCTAATTTTCTTTATTTGTAATGTGCAATAGGAAATTACCCAATGTTCTTCATCCTGCTCCTCCATCCCGCAGTAAAAGCAAAGCCTGCTTAGATCATCTGTTGAGACAAAACGTAATCAATATCTTCAGATAAACCACATTGCAGATTTGGGGTCAAGGTGACCCATTCCAATTTTGACTAAAAGGTCAATTATATAAGGACACATTTGTTGTGGTCTCTTATTATTTTGTGTGAAGAAAAGGCAAAACACACACAAACACAGATTTTCTAAATTATTAAATGTGAGCACAGAGGAGCCATCTGCTCCTTCTTTCACTCTCCTTACCCTCTGTAGAATGGGAACCTGCACAATGTCATTACAAAACATCCAAGCATCAATTTAAGTTTGGTTCTCATGGTTCTTTTGTTGTTCATCACATGTATTAGCTTTACAGCTTTGATTATAATAAGTTCAAGGTAAACATTAACTGAGGATATCAGTTCAAAGTAATACGCACCAATGAGCACATTGAAAGGAGGAAGATGGGGAAATCTCACATCTTAAATAAATCGCAGAATTGAAAGGGTGTTAGAGTGTGACGTGTGTAGCCTATATGAAATTGCAGTTGAAGATGCCTGCCTGCGATGCTTCATATGTTATCTGTTTGGAGTTGAGATACACAATATACTGTATCTAGTGACTATTTACCATAATCTATACTTAAGCCACTGTGTTGCTTTTAAAACCCTGATAATGTCCCTGGTCAACATTAACCCAACAGTACCAATGGTCCAAGCAATACAATACAATACAATACAACAATTTGCATGGCACATTATTAATATACTAGGTTATTGATGCATACTTATGAGATACAATTAATAAAAGTAACTACATGAAGTCATTGACAATGTTGAGAAAAGGTAACAAACCAGATTCTCTGAGGAGAGAAGTAGCAATGTCCAGCCTCAGCTCGTGCACTGCCTTCTGTGAGGTTTCAAACTTAATTGCCTAACCCAGTCAAATCTTCTCTGCAAACTGAAGAGAACTCTGATTAGTATATGGACTGCATGGTCTATGATTTACCCTCAAATGGAATACAGACAAATGACCCAACAGATTTAAAGAATGACATGTTGTATATGTGTAGTTTGACACAATTCAATACATCTTTGATCAAGATGTATAAAAGCAAGTCAAGATATTCAGTCTAATTGCTACTGAATTTGAGTTTGAGAGTAATGTTTGGCTAAATGCATTTCACACTCACTTTTAAGGCCAGGACACCACAGGATGTGCTGTCTTGTTGGTGATTATGGGGGAGGCTGCTGCATGTCCACCTTGACACCTTGCAGCCTTTCATCCTCATAAAGGCTCTACGGTATGTAGATAGTACATGTGTCAAGATGCAGCACATCATTGTCAAAAAACTCATACAACACCAGAACTAGTACACTGTATCAAATGTACCTTGTAGACTGTAGGCACACCCTCATTTTGCCTTTCCCTTCTCCAAGTGGATCCAAGAAGAGGGTTTTCTTCTCATGGGGGTACATTACCTTTTATTATTCACATGGAAACACAACATGCATTAGGCAGGAACCATACATTACGCAGGTACGATGTATTGTTTAGATGTTATCAATAATAAGTGCAGAATGTATGTGTGGCCCGGTTCTCTTGCAAATCACTAATTATATATGGTGTATACAGCACTATAGATACAGATTGGAGCTTAAAATATGCTCCTATTCTCACCACCAACATCCAGTGATGGTTCTCGTTCACAATTCCCACGATGACTGTGTGTGCCAATGGATCAACCTGAGAGTAGTTGCAAAAGTATTACATTCCTCAAGCCTCTAACCCTTTCCTGGGATCTGATTTCCCCGCAGCCATGGTTCCAGACCCAGCTCTTGCCCCAGCTGCCATAGTCCCTTCTCTGGTTCCCTCTCTAGTCTCTTCTCGAGTTCCCCCTCTCTTCCCAAGTCCCTTCTCTAGTCCCTTCCCTAGTCCCTTCTCAGGTCACTTCTCTAGTCCCATCTCCAGTCCCCTCTCCAGTCCCCTCTCGAGTCCCTTCTCGAGTCACCTCTCGAGTTCCATCTCTAGTCCCTACTTAAGTCCCTTCCCTAGTCCCATCTCCAGTTCCCTCTCGAGTTCCCTCTCCAGTCCCCTCTCAAGTCCCCTCTCGGGTCCCCTCTCGAGTCACCTCTCAAGTCCCTTCTCGAGTCACCTCTGGAGTTCCATCTCTAGTCCCTACTCAAGTCCCTCCTCTAGTCAATTCCCTAGTCCCATCTCTAGTCCCTCCTCTAGTCACTTCTCGAGTCCCCTCTCCAGTCCCCTCTCCAGTTCCCTCTCGAGTTCCCTCCTCTAGTCCCTCCTTTAGTCCCTGCTCTAGTCCCTCCTCGAGTCCCCTCTCTAGTCCCTCCTCGAGTCCCCTCTCTAGTTCCCCTCGCGAGTCCCCTCTCGAGTTCCCTTCTGTAGTCCCTCCTCTAGTCCCTCCTCTCTCCTCGAGTCCCCTCTCTAGTTCCCCTCTCGAGTCTCCTCTCGAGTTCCCCCTTGGTTCCCCTCTCGAGTCTCCTCTCGAGTCTCCTCTCGAGTCTCCTCTCGAGTCACGTCTCAAGTCCCTACCCAATGTCCTGGTCCGTTGGAGGTTCCGCTGGGGGTCCTGCCAACTCCATGTCCTGTCTCGTTGGAGGTCCCGCCGACTGCTCTCCTGCCGGGGATCCTGCCAATCCCGTGTCCTGGTCCTCTTCCGTGGGGGATCCTGCCGAGGCCTGTCCCACCAGCTCCGACACCGGGTCCTGCCCGGCCTCCGGCGCTGTCCCGTCAGCGCCTTCCTGCCCGGCCTCCGGAGCTGTCTGGTCTTCGCCCTCGATCCCGGCCCCCTGAGAGCCACGGCCTTCGCCCTCGAGCCCGGCCCCCTGACTTTCCCGGCCGCGGCCCTCGCCCTCATGCTCGGCCCCCTGAGTTCGCCTGTGGTGGCCTTCGCCCCTCCATAACCCCCACCTTGGACTCTGTCTTGCCCCCGGGCCGTCCGCCCGAGTCCCCTTCCGGGTCCTCCGCGGTGCTCCTGGGTTGTCAGCCCAAACCCGTCCTCCTGACCCCCTCCACCCACCCTGGTGGTCCTAGTTTTATGTGATTTGTCTTGTTCTCGGTGAGTGTTCTGTTCTGTCTTTGTTAGTATAGCCTTGAAATAAAGGAATGTTCACGTTAATCTGCATTTGGGTCCTACTTGCTTCACACATCGTAACAGGGCGTGTCTGAAGCTTGGGGATTTTATTCAAGCAACGTGACCAACAACCAATTACATGAATCTCCCACCCCCGACATACAAAGCAAAAACCCCCTGGGATTTTATGGGAGCAATATATATATATATATATATATATAAAATCCCCAAACAGGCGAAAACCTACCAGTTTCACCCACTGTCTCTGCCACATCCCTCCATGCCTGGTTCTTCCGGTTTGTATCCCGGTAGGTGAAGAGGTTCTGGTCATACAAAACCGGGTGATTTGCTACGGCGATAATGACTTTTTCCTCCATCTTTTTTTGAAATATAGAAATGAACGGCGGGATATCTCTCCCAGCTTAGACGCGGTTTGATTGGCTACGGCTTGAGAGGTTCTGGTCATACAAAACCGGGTGATTTGCTACGGCGATAATGACTTTTTCCTCCATCTTTTTTTGAAATATAGAAATGAACGGCGGGATATCTCTCCCAGCTTAGACGCGGTTTGATTGGCTACGGCTTGAGCTGTCAGATTTTCCGAAACGGGATTTGATTGGCTGGCGCTGGCTACGCCGGAGACGGCGGAGACGGACCACTATGCTACCCACAATTCAGTTCGGCGAAAAAGCGAGGCAACGTGACGTCACCCCATTCAAAGTGAATGGGCAGATTGAAGCTGTCGACGCTGTAGTGTGGACGGGCCGTCAGGGTAGCGCTGGCAAGAGGCAGTTGCAACAAATTCACCAGATGTTCGTTATGACATTAGGGTCATGCAGAGTGAGATCGCTACCCCTTTAAGAGAGGGGTGTGGCGCGGGCATGTGTGCGTGGGTATAGTAGAGCGAGTGAGTGAGCGGGATATACGTTTCTATCCATCTCACGAAACAGAAGAGCTAAATAAATGCAACGACCTCCCAAGAAGAGCTCGCCTCTCTCCAGTCTGTTGGCGCAGCAGCCATTACCAGCAAAGGTCTAGATAGCCTTGGACTAATACTACGGAGGAATAAAAGACGCCACACACTTGCATTGTAGTCAGGGGCGCCGTAAGGGGGTGAAAAGTTAGGACGATTCTAAGGGCCCGTAACTGACAGGGGCCCCAAAATGTTCAGAACATTAAGAAAAAAAATGTAAGTAACCTTTCATCAATCCTCAATAATTAACATTAATAGAACGTTATATTGATAAATTACTCACTAAACTTACGATTCATTTAACTTATTTTCTTCCAAAAGTTAATTACCCAAAGCCTCTGTACACCCCCTTCTATTTACATGTAATGGTTTGGTCCTGCCTCCAAACGCGGTGCGGCACCGGCACTTGCAGAGAGTGAAAGCATGTGAGGAGGGATGCTAGTACTTAGCCTACATATGTGTGTTGTACCATGTTTCAACGACCAACAAAGTCAGGCTCTAAGAAAAGAAGAGAAAGGAGAGAAAGACAAGAGAGAGGGACTAAAGGGCGACAGTATGTCACCCAGTTTTTCACAAGAAAAGGTGGGTGTGGTACATGAGTGGTGGAAATTAGTCTGTTAGCTAATGTGTTTTTGTTTACTAAGCTGACATTAAGTACTGTTAATATCTTTACAGAAAATTCAGAGGTCTTTCATTTCACTGCTCTTTTAGCTGACATTTAAAGGTATGGTAGGTAATTCACTTCAGATACACTTGTTGTTATATTCCATGGAATGCTCTTAACATCCCGATAGCAATGAATATATTAAATGCTTTGACAATAAATACGTACAAAAATGTCATCTGTGTAAGCCGTGGCCCTGTAAAAAGCACGACCAATCATCTGAGCCGGCCCAGCTAAAATAACTGGATGGCCTACCTGCCTGTCAGCCTTCCATCTGTGCACAAGCTTATCTCGTGCCCTCATTGGTCATGTGCGCGTTCGTGTGTGTTGGAGGAGGGGCTCTGTAAGGAACTCTGAAGGAAGGGGCAGATTTTTTTCGGTTGTGTACTTTCAAATTCTAGCGCTTCGAGCTGGTTTCTCCATTCTTACCTACCTACAAATAAATGCAGGCACATTTTTAGCACCTATTCATACTAAATCAGTTGTCCCTCCCCCTGGTGCCAGGTCCAACAGATCCATCTTTAGGCTCAGCAGCCCTGTCCCCCCATAAGGCTGAACCTGAACCAGCTTTTCTCCCAACTGAAGGAGGTGAGCAGCATTGTGTTGAATGCCACATAACATATCTGAAGGGAGACTGGAATACAAAAAATATATATATAACAAAAAGCTAACATCTAATTTAAATTATACATTTCAAACACATTTTCCCACATAGCCAATGATCTATATAAAACAAAAAACTGCTTTTAGTCTATTTAGGATGATGGACAGTTTGAAGCATTGAGTGATCAGTCTGAAAACAAAATGTTAATCAACGACATTTTGGCTATGATAGTAATACTAATGTTATTATATTAAAGCAGGGGTGGGGAACCTCCAGCCCCCGGGCCGTATACGGACCGCTAGACCATTTGGTACGGCCCTCGAGGTAATTTATAAACAAAGTGGCCTGTGCCTGGTGGTGGGGCCCAATGTGATATATTTTCGGGGGGCCCAAAATCCCTGGCGGCGCCCCTGATTGTAGTTTACATAGTTAGACACTGACTGAGTTCTCCGAGTGAGCCAGCAATGATGCCTTTATTAGAACCAGCTGTGTGATTGACAGATTGACAGCTATGACGTCAGCATAAGAGCATTCAAGAGATGAATCGTTCACAACAGTTCAACACCCCCACTTGATCTTATTCTGACAACCTTTGACATACATTTACACTTTTCAATCAAGCCCTTTGTTACAGGCTTGGTTAAAATATCAGCTACCATTTCTGTTGTTGGGCAGTATTCAATAATAATGTTTCCATCACTAACTGCAGATCGAACAAAATGATATTTGATATCAACATGTTTACACCTTTGACGACACACAGGATTCTTTGATAGTGCCATTGCCCCTTGGTTGTCCTCAAAGATTGTCACTGGTGCATAATCATTTCCACTGTCCGTTCCTTTTAATAATTGCACAAGATAAAAACGTTCCTGTGTAGCAGCTGCCAATGCCATATATTCTGCTTCACATGTGGATAAAGCAACTGTGGGCTGTTTCTTAGATTTCCAGGAAATAACAGGTCCTGTCTGACATAGACTAAAACAGTACCCAGTTGTGCTCCATCTGTCATCTTGATCTGCTGCCCAATGGTTTGGTTAAAAAGATCTTCCCTGAAGTCACAGCATACGAAGTGGATAGCTTTAAAATAGGAAATTGTCTTATCCTTATTTTTATTTTTTTTAGCTGACGCTTTTATCCAAATCAACTTACAATTACCGATTACAGGGACATTCTCTCTGGAGTAACTAAGGGAAGTGCCTTACTCAAGGGCACACTAGTGGTGGTGGTGGTGGTGTTCCTGGTGGGATTTGAACTCACAACCTTAAATCTTCAGCCCACCTCACTATCTATTAGACCACCACTACCCGCTATTTCTCCTTGTAGCAGCAGATGATACTGAATGAAAACCTGTTTGCCAGCTTCATGGTCATTTTTATTTCTCAGTCTGATTGGAAGTTAATATTCTGTTTCATTTTAAGATTTAAATAAGTGTAGAGTTTGAGAGTGACATTGATTGCAGATTCTGAATCATATTATTGTGTATTACAGCCAGCACATGCTCTGGTATGCTTCTCAACACCTTGAGTCTCTGCTCACACCAAAGACCTTCAGCTCCACAGTGAATATTCAACATGCGAATGTCAGCATATTGCAGCGTGTTTGCATAACCTGGGTTTCTGATTGCACCATGTACACATTGCTCACCCAGCATTTCTTTGTTGCTCTATCTGTGCGTATATGGGAGTATATGTGCAGACATCTTCCTGGGGGAATGCGGGCATCTAGATATTAGCTTCTGGAGCTTCAAAGCACAATCGGCTGCTTTATGGATCATTTAAAACTCAGTTAAAGAAATGGTAACCATGCACAGTTCAATGTGTCTACAAACATAGTGTGTAACATATGTGTGATGCTTTCTATCTACAACATCGGAGGTGTAGTTCAGACACACAGAGGGAAAACATTTAAATATAAACAATGAAAAATTAAGAATAACCATAGTAGATACATATGGTAACACATCACTCCTCTTGCTCTAACATCATTCTCTCCAATATACCTTCCATTAGTTGTCAAGGGTGTGTGTTGGTGTTGTGTGTTGCTGGGATAATGGCAGGTAGACCACACCTGACATCAGGCAACACAAGTCCTAATGTAACACAAAGATCCCACATATGGCCACCAACACCCTGATTTAGTACACACACGCAACCACACACACACACACACCACTAAAACAGGGCGTGGCAGAAGAGAAGGGAACCGGTTCTAGCACACCTCGTTCTCTCTTTCACAGGTCATGGAAAAGTTTGACAGTTTGAGTTAATATGAATAATACGGTCCAGGACATGGTTTATTGCTTAAAAACAATAATATCTTTTCATTCATTGGTGCTCAGTGTTGACTTTGTGTGTCTTCACCTGCTGCACGTAATGATTCAGAAATGATGCCAAACTGTTCATGAAGCCTGGAGTGACTCTTTGCATATTTGGTGTCACTGTTCATTTCTAATAACCTTTTTCCAGTCGCTGCTCTGAATTCCCTAAAGTGGTTTGATGTGAGCGCCATTCATGGATTGTGTTGGCAGATGAAGATGACGGTTAACCCTCCTGCTATCCTCAGATTGACTTTACAGCCTGTGTCCTCTGGGGTCAATTTGAGGTATTTTAGGTATCTTAGTTGACTCTCTAAATAACCTTTTAAATACAACATTACCACCAACCTTCCCGGCCCCCACAGACCCCTTTATACATCCAGAATTCCTATTATGTGAAAAATATATAAATCACCATCAAATCTCACTGACTGAAATAAAACGTTAGAGTAAGATCTTTCTGATGTTGGTAAAGGACCAATAACTAAAGCAGAGGGTCGTTTTTTTTACAATGATACATTTGGGTGTAATAAGTCACCTCAATATCATCCGACACAATCAACACAAATATGTGTCAAATATTGACATTTTTACATGTTTTATACTACTAAAACAGCCTGGTGTGTAACAAAGTGCGTACAGGGCATTTCAAAAAGATCTTCATGTTCCTTTCACGTTTACCCATTAGTCCTCACTACATTAGGAACAGTCCATGAAAAACTAAGCAAAACAAATCATGTGAACCATTTGTTTAGATAGTTAAACATTGACCCCAAGGATAACAGGAGAGTTTAACATTTTCATCTTGTTGTTTGCACGAGCATCTTTCAAGAGATACAACTAAAGCCATTAACACTCTAAACATGTTGAAAACAGGATTATTTATGGTATAAATAGCAACTATTTGCATCCTCTTTGATCTCTCCAGAGAGAGGGTTAATAAAGTGCAACATCTATTCATCATCGTGAATAAAGTGAGTCTTCAACTTTGAACTCTCAGAGCATTTACTGAATCTAGCATCATCCCAAGCATTACAGAATGGAGAAGAATTATTCTGGTTTACTGGAACTGAGCAGTCCATTCTGCTCCAGTCGCAGCTTGTATATATATGCATATGTAATTCATCCATATATATATCTTATATATGGATGAATGACCTTACACATCAGTGGCTGAGCATCAGGGATAGACCGGCTCTTTGTGTGTTTCCAAGAAGACAGAAAAAGAGAAGGAAAAAAGGGAGATGCTTGACCCCAATGACATCCTATTTGCACTCAAGGGTTTCTTCTGGGGCCACATCTAGTCTGTTGTAGATGTTTGTTGTGTCCCCCCTGCTGGACCCAGAGGGAGCTGCTCCTCTCCTGCTAACACATGGCAGAGCCGGCTGTGGAGGAACTACTGCTCGTTGATCAATGCCAACAAACTGCCACGGAAATCAGAAAAGATGTCGTCCAGCAGTCATTAGTCCAACTGCAAAATGGCCAATTCATGCCACCAAGCAGCTTTGGGTCCTTCTAAAGCAGCTGGCAGAACACACAGCAGTCCTGCAGGTATGCCCAGGGGTCGGATCAGGACTCTTCCGGAAGCTCTACTGGGTTCTCAGGCTGGTTAACGCACAGATGCACACACACTGTTGGCCTTAAATCAGACCTGCGGCTACGTTCCTCGTCCCACTCGGCTGCTTAGCTGAGAGTAAACGCTGTACAAAGAAAGATGAGAGAATATTTATAATAAAGTCGAAGCTGCAGGACGACTCATTTCATCACAACACCTGAAGAGACGAGTTAAACGTCAAGGTGATGGAGGGGCTGGATGGAAATGTGTGTGTATTATTGCGTCGCTTCCTTAGGGCTAAATGTAAGACCTGAGAAGTGGATGTTGTCCCCCCTTTTGTTTGTTCCTGAGAATGATGCCAAATGTACCAGATCGACTCAGGCACCACAGCTGCGGACAGAGCGATGGTGAACTCAGCGCCAACATCCTCAGTCCTCCATCTGCACAGGAACAGACAAAACTACTACATCATAATGATGAGAAAGACATGGGAACATTCTGGAAAAGAGCAAGAAATGGCGCTGTGAAAGAAAGACAACATTACCTTTGTGTTAGAGGTGAGCACAATGAGCAGCATCACGCAGAGACACCACCAGGATGCACTGTCCCTCCACACAAAGACAACAACCACACAGACAGCACCACAGGTCCTCATGCCGCTCGGCTCAGTTGTCTCATCCAATTATAAGCAGTCATGGGATGGTTGGTCTCAGTACACACCTGTGTAACCATGGCTGCGCGACACATTTCATCACATGCAGATTTAGGGTGTGGCCGTGCTTTGCGTCGCTACATTGCATGTCATGCTGCGATGCAATACAACTATGGACTTTTGAGCGACTGCAGCATCATGTCCCCAACACCCTGGAAAGGACAAAGACGCGTCTGCCGTTTGTACAACACGCCGGCGAGGGTCAGACTTCTCCAAAAGAACTGCAGCAGACTCAAGAACAGCACAAAGCTTTGTTTTTGAAGACTAGTTTATCAAAAGAATACACAATAATACTCAGGTATAAACATAGAAAACAGAAAATGAAACACAATAATAAAATATACCTTCTTCTCTGATCTACTACTTGTTTCAAAGTAGTAATAAATTGCAGTCTTTCTGTTTTTCCACGCTCACACATTCACGTCCGCACAGCATGCTCAGTCCACTCTGTCCAGGTCATTGTTGCTATGGATTGGATTAGATTATACACTTAATATTCTTGCAAAATTCACGGTAATACAGAATTATAAAATGTTGGAGTCGACCCCACGGGGCTTTTGTTGACAAGTTGCATCACAACGTGAGATGAACAGTGTCCCGGGCAGCGTCTCTCAGATGGAGGCCTCGCTCTCTTCGCTGTCAGGTGAAGGATGTTTTCAATGTCCGTGGAGCCAAGATGGCCGCAACCAGCGACAGACACCACGGTCCGGTCCCAGCTGCTGGAGGTCTGACCAACATGTGTCTCCTGGAGGACTAAGTGTTTTTGACAAATCAATCATAAAGTCCTTCTCATTGAAACCGTTCCCATCTATCCCCTCCTCTCGTGTCAGTGTGGGACGTCTCGCGTGTCCTCTGTGAGCATGTCTCTCCACACAGCAGCACACCTCACGTCTGCAGGAAGTTCTCGTGCAGGGTTAACGTTCCGAGAAAGACGCAGGGACACTGCTCAGCCCTCACATGGCTTCAAAGTCCAAGAGGACTTTGAAGACTCCTGAACCGGTGAGTCGTACGGGTCCAAAGCGTTTGTTTGAGTCTCTTTAAATAACAATCAGAGTTGTATATTCATTTATTATTTATTAATATAAGTATTTCATCTTTTATCACACTGGCCATCGGTGTCCATTTGTCCTTTATATCCTTCATCCATTTAGTCCTTCTTCTCTTTCCTCCTTCACTCAGGGTTGTGATCAGGTATCATGCCGGGGGAATCTCAGTCGATCAAATAAAAAGCTTCCTCCTTTTGTCCCCCTCTCCGTCTTTACCCGTCCACTGCGTCTCTGCATCATGGGGCTCCTCTCAGACACACAGCTGCTGTCCTCTGGGTGGACCACAGCAGGGGACATACATGGAGCAGGGTAAACCAGATGGATCTTAAGTCTTAAATGATCCTGAACAAAACCCTGAAACCCCCCCCCCCCCCCCCATCCGCGTGTGTGCTATTTACACACGAACTGGTCCACGAGGGTGGAGGCAGCGCTTGCACTTGACGTAGCAGCACCAGTGGAACTTGCAGTGGCAGCGCTCGTGCTTGTAGATCTTGAACTGGTCGTAACCCTCGGCCGCAGCACATGAGCTCGCAGCCATCCATGCCCTCCGAGGTCTTGTTGCAGAGGCGGCCCTGCGTGCCCAGGGACCCCGTGGTCTCGTTGCGGAGGCAGTAGTCCGGGCTGGGGTCCGTGTAGACCAGATCCTCCGGGCCGGGGGGGTTGAAGCGCTTCTCCACCAGCTCCAGCTTGCCCTGTTGGAAGTGGAAAGAGACAGCTTGTGTGAGATGCGTCTTTCGGGGTTCTGTTCGTGACGCTTCCTCTGCTATGCGTGATGTTTGTATACCTTGCGTCCAATGCGCATGGCCGCCGCGCTGTCATACTTCTCCTTCAGGAACTCGCCCACCACTCCTGAAGTCGGCCAGCTGGAGCCAGCAGGTCTTCAGACTGCAGGACCCCGAACCCCGTGGCACTTACAGGCCACGTTGGCAAGGGTTATAGGCCGCCTGGGGAGGGGAGAGGAAAGGACGAGATGTTATGTTTCTTTATGTCTCATGAATATCAAAAGATAAGGTAAAAATACAAAATTCAATAAAAAAAAAAGGAAGAAAGTTGAACTGCCACTAAGAAAGCTATGATTATGAAACACTCCATTTGTCCTCCATTGATATTTAATGGGATTATTTTAGGGATATTTTACTAAAAGACCGCTAGATTTATTTCACCAATATATCTCAATGTTGCTTTTTTAAGTCTAGCACAGATATTATGTGTCACCTTTATAGAATGTAAGTTAACTGACACACACCATTACATATTTACGAATGCCAGGACTTATTTATATTTTTTCTTTTATTGTTATTTTATATGTTTTTGATCAGTATCTCTTTTATTATTATATTTATTTGTATATATTATTATTATTATTTTATATATATGCATTTTTTTCTGCAAGGCAATGGTGATATGTATATAGTTTGTGTTTAGTAGTGTCTTCATGTTTAGGAGTCTTGTAGTACACGTGTTTAGGTAAGCACTAAACTGCTTCTACGCTGCTGCCCTCTAGTGGTCAACCTGTGAAATCACTCAATCACACTTTATTCATAGCCCAATATCACAGATGACACGTGCCTCAGGGGGCTTTACAGTCTGAACAACATGACACCCTCAGTCCACAGACCACCTGCAACAACAACTCCGAAAGAAACCCCACACACACAACTGAATACAACGTGTAGGGAGAGCAGCAGGGGCGGATCCAATATGCAGTCCAAATGATAACAAGGATAATATGAACGTATATAAAAGGAAGTGACAAGTAATCCAGGTACTTCCCGAAGATATAGATATCTTAACACTTATATCGTTTTAAATATTGAGATGCAGCCTTAAGGCTACTGCTCCATCGATAACAAGTAGAAGAAACATGTGAGTATTGGGTGAACGGAGAGAGCCCATGTGTGCCAGTGTGCACTTTGTCATGCCCTGCTCCTCCAGGGACTTTCCTCCTAAGTCAGCCTCTGACTGGAACACATGTAGAACTGTCCCTGTCTCCGGCTCCCTGTCACCACTGTGCGCTGGTGCAAAACCCACTCCGGTTCAAATGTGAGGTCAAATACAGTAGATGACCTGAAGTGAAAAGTGCAACGCAAAGAAAAGCAAAGAAAAGATTCTTTCAATACATCTCCACCAAAGTAAAACAAACAGCTGACTGGGAATAGACGGGTTACTGCTAACCACAGGAAGCACGGCTCTATTGTGAAGGCCACTTTCCCACACAGCTCCTTTTCAAACACAAAGATGACATATCATTAGTTCGGCTCTCCCGTCAGTCGAATAACAGAAACCATGGGGTGACCACTTTGCTGCTTTTCATTACCCTCCAATTCTATCATTCAAGTATCCTTTCAACAGGAGCTAAAAGTCTAGAACATGTAAATACAAGCATCCTTTGCCCTGATTTAAAACACAACGCCTTATCTCAACCCCGAAGAG
>NC_047525.1:6126796-6136796 GCF_902827115.2 Pseudochaenichthys georgianus
ACTTCTCCTACCTCTGAGATTAGGTAAGTGCTCATCATGTTTATTGCTGTTTTGGCTGTAGTGAATGTCGTGTTCACTGCCAGGAATCATGGGTAACTGCTCAGGTTGAGCAGTTCAGTGATCCAACATACATGAGAGCATCTGATCAGGTAGACATATACCTGCCTGGTTTGCTAAGGATAAAGGATACAGGATAAAGGATGAAGGATGAAGGATGAAGGATGAAGGATAAAGGATAAAGGATGAAGGATAAAGGAAAAAGGATAGCACAGATGACCAACAATATTGTCTCCCTGGCTTCTCGCGGTGGCATCTGGCTCTCCAATACTTTGGCTTTTATGTGTCTTGCTCATTTCTGGATTTTATTTGTGGCACTCACAGCAAAGGATTGTTTTGTTTTAATATTTAGCAACATGTCTTCCAGAAACAATGTCCCTGTCACTCTGTGGAAGCAGTGAACATTGGCCACTATTTTCCATCTAATAAACAGTCTCTATAAATACTGTTGCATGTGAATTTGCGGACAAGTCAAAAGTAAACATTTTGGGGAAGGATTGTTGCAGCTAAAAGTGATTCTTCAATCCAGAAAGCACCCACAGTAAAGGTTGTCTTCATTGTATAAGGCAGGGGTGTCAAACTCAAGGCCCGGGGGCCAAATCCGGCCCGCGACTTCATTTCATGCGGCCCCACAGCTTGCAAAGAATATAATATGTTTATAATACGGTTACATGGCGATTTACAGAAGCACGTTGCCCATAAACTACATGTCCCACAATGCATCTCAAATTTGACTTTTTTTTCTTAGATTTTAATTTTATTCTTCTAAATATGCATCTTTTCTCAGAATTGACTTCTTTTTCAAAATGTCTTTTAAAATCATTTTGTGACATTCTCACTGAAGAGACTTCTGCTTTCAGACGTAGTTAAATATGAAGTTATTACCTTATCCGATAATAATCCAATGCAAAGGCAATAATGTAATATAATACATTAGTTTATATATATATTAAATATTTATGTATTTTTATATAGTCTTAAAGTTACAACCGGCCCTTTGAGTGCAACCATAATGCAAATGTGGCCCGTGATGAAATTTAGTTTGACATCCCTGGTATAAGGGTTAAG
Organism: Pseudochaenichthys georgianus; assembly: GCF_902827115.2. NCBI lineage: Eukaryota > Metazoa > Chordata > Actinopteri > Perciformes > Channichthyidae > Pseudochaenichthys > Pseudochaenichthys georgianus. The sequence continues at coordinate 6,127,922 of NC_047525.1, forward strand.
GCAGACGGACATTTCAAACCCTGTACAAGTGAATCAACTATCTGCATGGGCGACACGAGAGGAAAGGAAGTGTCCCCTAAAAGAGAAAGGACCCTTTGAGAGGATCCCGGATACATCAGAGGAAGCAGAAGCTCTAGCTCTGATGCACTGCACTGCAGAGACCTGCAGGTAGATACATCATTAACATCGAAACACAAAGATGGCTCCCGACTAAATCTGTTTTAAACAAATAAAGGAACATCTCTGCTGGTTCTCTTTGATGCTGGCTCAGTACACCTCAGTATGAATGTGTTCTGCCCGCCCGCGCACACACCCTGCATGGCTATTCTCTGCATTAATACACTTCCAGCACACAAAGACCAGTCAGGGCTGACAGAGCCTCAGAGACCACAGAGAGGTTTTACTGATATTATAGGGGGCATTTCTCTGTATAACACAGTCACAACTTGTGTTGCTAAGGAACCAGATCATTTTGAAAACTAACCTGTGTTTGTTTTGTAATGTTTCAAAATTCTTGTTATTGCACATTTGTATTGGTGTGTTTACCTCAATAAGATTATAATGATGTTGTTTTCAAAATGAGCAAATATCTGTTAATGCTATTTCTGCTCGCATACAGTTGCTTCCCCACTAATGTGCTCTGTCCTTTCAAATAAACAAATAATCAATTTTAATTATTTAAGCCTGTTATACTGTCATGTTGCGCTTTAATTTATAGTTTTATATATACTATTTTGGTATGCAATTATCTTCTATAATCATAATATTCCAACTGAACCACTATTGGGATAAAGTAGTGTAGTAAACAAAAGTACAATTGCTCTAATACTCTATTGACATTCTTAGGTGCTTGTAGTATTTCCATGTTGACAGCTTTAGTTACTTTAGATTATTAGCTAACAATGCATATATATAAACTAACAAATAAACTATGCAACGTAATGATATCATATGTCATGATATCCAGCAGCATTATATATAAAGTAATGAAAGGTTTCACATTCACCAGCTGCTATGAACACATTAATGCATCAACAATCACAAGTAATCAGTCATTCATTATATATCATTCTGAAATGGGCCATTTCTTCTACTTTCGGTATAGGCTACTTTCAGTAGATTTTGATACCTAAACGTTTGTACTTTTACTTAAGTAACATTTAAATGCAACATTTATACTTGAAACAGAGCACGTCTAATGTATTATTGCTGCTTTTACTTAAGTATACAATCTGAGTTCTTCTTCCATGTTGTTGCTTTTCCTGTGTGATCGCTCGTTAATATATTATGGGATGCCGGTAGCCTGGAATAAACACCAGGCAGCAGACAGACAGACAGACAGACAGACAGACAGACAGACAGGCAGGTATGCATGCAGAGCTGCCATTCAGCTTTTAGGAGCAGAGGTCCCTCTCAGGTCCCTCTCACATTATGCAGCGGATAAAGAGTTAGGAGCGGCGGAGGGTTTATGGGCTGCGGGGCCCAGACTTCAAATAGCGGGTCCGGATCTGCCGGCTCGGTGTCAGCTCATCAGCGCATTTCAAAAGAGCAGCCGCGGGACAATGGACCGCCTCACACCTCCATATACAGCTGGAGATAGACGGACTGTCAATAGAGAGCCCGGCCGACAGCAGAGAGTCTGAGGCCGGACACCTCGCGGACTCCCGCAGCGGATCTCACACCTACATGTTGATGAGAGCTTTCTCACATCGCCTGCTGGGAATTAGACGCACATGAGACTGATCCCGGGTCTGATCTGCTGCTGCTGCGTGTTTACTGAACCTCTGCGTGGACACTACACGGGCTTTGCGCTCTTCATTGTGCAGTGGATGTGTCTCTGTCCGCGTGCCCGCTTTAACTGGACTGAGGAAGTTATTGTTGCACGTGCGCAGGGCCGCTCCTTCCTACAGGCAGATCACGCAGACTGCGTGGGGCTCACCTCGCGGAGGGGGCCTCATCTTGCGGAGGGAGCCTCAACTGAGCCGCAAATACGGCGCACCTATGCGCTTATGCGGCGCAATTAGTGTGGCGACCACTGGCGAGGCTCCACGAGCTTGTTTCAGTGTGAGGCTACTGTTTAGCTCATATTCCTGTCCAACAGTGACGCAGTCTAATATCATTTCAGACTGTTACTTGAGCGACCTCAGATAACCTCCTGTGTTCTGTCAGACATGTAACATCCTGACGGCATGACCTGTCCAAACTGCTGGTGTGTTTCAATCATAATAACAGTCCAATCAGGGTGAAACAATACACTGCTGCATTATCTGCCTTGCATCTAAGAAAGAAAAAGCCTAAACTAAATATCTGAGAAAGAAATGAACTCTGTTGGTTTTCAGTATAAAGCAGTTGTTGTCAAGTTTAATTTGTACAGATTATTTAATTTGTCAAAGACACAACACAGCTGGTCCAGTTCCTGCTGTCCTGATGCTGATGTAACATCTGGGATGTTGCATGCTTGAGGAAATCACGTATTTTTCTAAATGCTCATCTGACGTGATAATGCACAGTCATACATATGAAAAACAAAACACAGAATTAAATCTGTCATCACTCTTAGATTTGACTGAGAGGTGTTTAAAGACACAACAACAATCAGTTCTCCTCCTGCTGATCAGACTCACCGATCTGCATGACACGTCCGAACACCGACGTGTTGTCCACCGTGCTGCAGTTCCACCTCCTCTGCCTGAACTGGAACTGGCACTCCTTGATGCCGGTCTTGGCTCCGTCTCCGATGTGGACCATGTGGTCCTGGTACAGCTGGCACAGCTTCCTCTGGCCCTGCAGATGAGCAGAGATTAGTTAATGGTTCCATGCGGTCCCTGTGAGGATATTCTTAGGACTCGGATCAGGGGTTAGTCTGTGTGGAAGAAACTGAGCTCTTGAAGGTAGGTTAGCAACAAATGTATAAAAGTATATCTAAAGAGACTCACCTGGGAGAGACCGGACAGCTGGCTGCACAGCGGCTGCGCTCCGATGATGTACATCTCGGGCCGCTGGATGGGGGTCAGAGCGAGTGACCTGAGAGACAGAGGCCACAGTGAGTCTAACATGGAACCAATAAACTCTATCTGCTGCCTTCAGAGATAAGTGGCAGAGACAGGATCTCTGTGATGTACGACTCTCCCTGCAAGGAGGTCGGCGCGGCAGAGGACAAAGTTCAGACACAAGTTTATTAGCACGACTGGCCTATAAAGGGAAGATAAATAGACTGCTGGTGTTCATCTCTGCAGGCACTCCCCTCCTCTCTCCTTTCTGTCCATGTCACCCAAACAGCTGCGGCCTAAGCAGACATTTTGAATCATTTGGGTTTCAAACCAAGTCACAAAGTGTCCCTCATGCAGAGAATATGACTGACTCGTGAGCCTCCCATTGGAAGGCTATTCTGATTCTACATAAACTGACAGGAAGGTGAACCCAATCCTGCTCCAACCTGCACACCCCCTCCTCTACATGACCACAAAGCCAACCTCACAGCATATTGCAGAGTTGCTGTAAGTCAAGAACAAGTGTGGCTAATGAGGCTCCTGCAGCACAGCAGCAGCAGCAGGCCGCCATGCGGGCCATTTGGGGCTCAGCAGGGTCAATATTGTGACAGAGCCTCACATTTGTTCCATAGGGCTCTACGGGACTGGCATCACCCCCAAGACACACACACAGACACAAGAGAACACAACAAGTCTATAGTTCACATTTCTTGGCCATTTGTCTTCTTATCAACGGCATCCAAGAGGATTGAGGAGAAAACATGTTTTAAATGAAGCTTGTGTCTTTGGGCATAACAAAGCAGACGTCCTCTGCATATCAGACAAAGGGATGTGTTGTATGTGTGTCTATGTAAATGTCTCAGACCCATGTGTGTAGGTCCTGTCCTGCATGTTGTATACTGTGTGTAATGCATATGGGTGAACACCTGAACTTCCCCTTGGGGAAGGTTCCTCTTCTCCTTCTTAAACAAATTAAGGGCTATAACATATTCAGTAACAAAAAAACATGTTCTAAACATCTGTCAAAGTTCTACTACTTCTACTAAAAGGATGTCATAGGTCATCAGTGCTCAAACATAACAATGTATTTATCTTTCAGTAACTCACCACCACGAGTTGGCATCCACCACCAGCAGTTGGGAGCTGCACGCCAGGAAGGCGGCTGCCAGAAGCAGATGCCGCAGGGCGCCGGTGCGCCACCTCCGGACCGGCCTAGTGTCCATGGTCCGCCGCGTCACCGTCACACAGCCGCTGCGGGGGGAAGAGGTCTGCTGTTGAGACATGGGCAGACAGTCAGGAGGGGTCCGTCCTGCTCGGCGCTGCGAGGACAGTCCACTGGGCTGCACCTTTCCTCCCGATGTAGAGTTTAGAACTTTAAAAACAACCTGAAAGGGGCTGGCTAAAAGTAATTTAAAAAGGGCAGATTTGTAATCCTCAGGGATGAAAGTCGGTCTGAAATCACAGCAGCATTTCCCCCAAAAGGCCAGGGTCTGCTTGTTTAAAATCCAGTGTCTCCAATCCAAAGGCGTGCGTAAAATGGTTTTGGTATCATTTAGGTTTTACGCAAAGTGTGAGAAGTGTATTTCCTCCCCCGTATCTGGAGATAAATACACAAAGCTACAAAGTGAAGAGCGTGATCTCTTGTTGTCTTGCGGAAAGATTAAGAAGGAGATTAAAACGCTAATTGAGCAGCAAAGCGACTGTTCATTTCCCTTCCTGTCCCCTCACCACCACTCCACATCTCTCTCTCTCTCTCTCTCGCTCTACTCCTCCTCTTCTCACCCCCACTTCACCCTACCCCCCCCCCCCCCCCTCTCCCTCCCTGGTTATACATTGCGCGCGCATCGGGGTGCATTTGTGTGAGCGGCGAACCACCAAATGGGTATTGGACACAGTCAACAATGGAAGCAGAGACTGGAAACACCTGTGATGCTGCATTCAGAGGTTTTAAATAAGAATAAAGAGCTACATCAATTGTGTTTTTTGGGGCAAGCTCTTCCTCATGACTTCAGCCGAAACACTAAACAAGGCCTTTATGATTTATGTCTGACCGGGGATCAGTTTAATGTCCATGGATCATCCGCTCCGTAATTACGAAGTTAAACTTGTGTATTATAATATATGCATCACTCATTTGGGTAAAGTATGACCAGCAGAAGGTGTAAAGTAGGATAGGGTAGAAACATAATGAGCGATTGGATTTGAACTCTTTACAAAACCGACCTCACAAAAAGTTCACGTGCTCAAATTCCTTCCATCAGCTGAAGTGAATAATTTGTTTGAATAAAAGGTGAGTGCTTTAAAAATCGTCTAATCCCCTCTGGTCTGCGAAAAAAGACCATAACACACCATAACCCCGCCTCTCTCACATACACACACAATATACGCACGAACACACACACGCACGCACGCCTGGGACCTGGGGGGGTCTGTGATCTGAGGAGGTCTGGGGGGTCCTAAGCCTGAAGAAAATTCCGTTTTGAAAACATTCATAAAAAACGGAGAGCTATTAGTTTAAAGAATGTTTTAGGTTGATTCATAAAAAAGTCATCAAGTTCCATAATCCTGAAACAGTGTTTAAGGTGTGCTGCTGTCTGATACACACGAATGCAACATCACGTGTGGCTTGATCCATACCGGACATTCGTAAATGAGATAGAGATCTAAGATATGTCAACATTATAATATTTGGAAATGTGCTGAATTTCCTTTGGGTGTTTCTGCAGAGAATCGGATGTCCCTTGCTTCTGCATCATAATAGATAGGCGCTGCTTTCATCTCCCGGGGGCAACACACACACACACACACACACACACACACACACACACACACACACACACACACACACACACACACACACACACACACACACACACACACACACACACACACACACACACACACACACACACACACACACACCACACACACACACACACACACACCACACACACACACACACACACAATGATCTAACTGGCTGCCTTCAATAAACGTCTGGTTGACATTCTGCAGTGGGCGGGTTTTGGGTCAAAGTCAGGTTGAGCGAGGAATAAACAATGAGATGATAACACTTTTTTAGGAAACAGGAAATTGATTATAATATATTATAATATGCAACACCAGGTAAACTGGTCCGACAGACCCTCATGAGTCACCCTGAGGCTGAATAAATCCTTCCTAAATGTCCTTTCTGCTTGCTTCCTGTTTTTCCACTTGTCATCTGCAGTTTACAAGGTTATGCACTTTATAAGCCTTTCTGTTACATGTTGACTATACCATGACAACAGCGCCCTCATGTGGTGAGATACATACATTTATTTATTTCAACATGAACTCACAAAACTGTTACGGCCCGTACACACTACAGGCGTCAAAAAAGGCTTTCAACGCTTCGCCCATTCATTTGAATGGGGTGACGTAGGATATTTAAAAAATTCGCCGAACTGCATTGTGGGTAGCATGGCAAGGCGTTGCAAGCCTCGCGAGCGTCTATCGGCGTCAAAAGTTCAACAATGTTCAACTTTTGAGGCTCGATGCTTGCTCGAAGCTGGCGTCAGCCAATCAAATCCCGTTTTTTAATTCCCGCCAGTACAAGCGCTAGCCAATCAAACCGCGTGTATGCAGGTCTTGACTATTTTCCATATGTCAGAAAATGGAGGAAAAATTAATAATTGCCGTGGCAAATGTCCCAGTCTTGTATGACTGTACTCTGTTCACCTATCGGTTAGAGCTCAAGTGTTTCCATCCTATGCTTCTTAATACAATATATTCCCTTAAAGTTATCTGAAAAGTTGTGACAGTAAAGGCCCTGACACACCAAGCAGTCACCAGAGGACTAGCCAAAGCTGAAGTCGGCTGTTGCCTGGCCGTGTTCTCCTGCGTTTTGGCCATGTGTCGCACGGGAACACACCGCACCGACTTCAGTGCGTGAGTGGCAATAACTCTCCTTACCAGCAGGCGGCGGTAGTGTGTAGCGTCATTCAAAAGAGGGCAACATCCGGAGGACAGAGAAGAAGAAGAGTATCTTTTCTCCGTAATATCATACAGAGCTGGGCTGCAGTCGGATAGTTTTAAAAATCAGCTCCTAAGTTCTAACCCTATCGTCTATTCCTTGACCTCTGAGTGAAACGTCACGGGGTTAAGGGATAGTGGATAGGAGAATTCAAAAGGACTTAGGAGAAGAGACTGCGGGTACTTTAGAGAAATCCGAATGCACTTTCACTATCCGGACGTGTTTATGATGCGCCAGCGGACGTCATTGTGTGCGTCTGCTGCTGTGGGGGAAACTATGGAAACCACAGTTTTCTATACAGCGGACTACAACATGGATGTTTAATAAGAAGGCAGGGACTTACTGTAAAGTCATCTAGAGACTCTGCACCGTGCTCTGATGCTGCTGCTTTGCTTTATGAACGTGGACAACAGAGAAACATATTCTTCATGACCAAAAGTTGGAATTGAAATAAGAAAAGGAAAGTGAAACTTATGCTCGTCCCCTCTCCCTCCGGTCCACATTAATACAAATGATCCCAATACGTATGATTGTATGAACTAAAGATCTTAAAATCAATACAGATGTATTTATTATAAACGTTAGTCCTTAACATCTATCACTGTGTATATCACCATTCAAACATCTTTTAAAAGTTGAACAAACCCCACACAGCTCAGTAAAGACTGAAATGTTGACTTTATTTGATAATTTCAGTGAAAAAACTAACGTTCACATTTCTCTTTTTGATTATAATACTGATAACGTTCAGAACAAGCACCTTTGGCAACTTACCACCTATGTTTTAAAAAGCTTAAATAAGCACCGTAACTTTCATGATATCATTTCTCGGTCATAACGGTTGTTTCGTGAACGGCCGACTGTTGAAGTGACGGCAAATGCTGCGGCTGCAATGGCATTGTGGGGCAGCATTTTTCGCCTTCTCCTGTCGGTTAGGGAGGTCCAGTGGTTCCTAAGCTAAAGGAGGTTATAAAGGAAGTTTGAAACCTCCTTTCCTATCATTCTCATCATTCTAGAGAATTCGAACGGCACTTATCCTGGCTGCCACTGAGGGACTTCCGGTCATTTCACTCCTTTAGGAAGGTTCCTAAGCTAAATGGACTATTCGACTTCAGCCCTGGCCTCTCCTGGATCAAGGTGATGAGCAGGTCTTCGTTTGGCATCATTCCAGGATCGCCATTGATGAGATTGAAAATGAATAGCAGTCTGTGTGTGCCTTCTTAAATCGTTTGTTTACGGTCCCTCACTTCCGCTTCGCTTCTCATGCACTGATTTGCTAGCTGAACAGCCAATCAGAGTGATTATTTGGTCCGACTGCCAGACCCGATGCATGGCCGATTCAACATGTTTGAATCGGCCATGCATCGGGTCTGGCAGTCCAAATAAGGCGTGTCACGGTCGACGGTGCGGGGACACACCAACCTGACTACGGCGCCGCGAATGCCCGACAGCCTCTGACGGCCTCTGACTCCCAAAATCGGGTTGGTGGGTCAGGGCCTTAAGAGGGGCCTGACCCTCAGGTTTGGCTCCACTGGACTTCACTACCAAACACTGCAAATATAGGAAGTAAGGCATACAAAATAGTTCTGTCTCAAGAGCAGCTACAGCAGTAAAATAGTAACTTAATCAATTGTGCATCAGTTAAAATGTAATAATGTCATATGTATATAATAATAACAAATCACAATCAGGGGCCATTATGTTTGCATACGAGTGATTTGACTTTGATGCGTTAAAACACACATTCTCACTCCCAACTCTTCTGTACTTTAGTAGCATTTGAATGAATACATTTAACTGATGATGGCATATTCTTTATTTGTTTTACTTCCGAGTCCGAGCACTATTGGACCATCATTTAGCAAGGGAC
>NC_047525.1:6141796-6191796 GCF_902827115.2 Pseudochaenichthys georgianus
CAATCTGGAAGCAGACACACAAACACTCTGAGAGGCTGGGTGACACAGATACACACATACCAGTACACACATGTTTGCCGCACTCACTGTTACACACAGTATGCAAATGTTAGACTCTGGGTATAACAACTTCTCCTCTGACTTTAACACATTGTGAAACAGCACTCATACCTGACTAGCAGAGGTGCAGGTAAGGATTCTGCACACACTGATTGAGACACACACACACACACACACACACAGTATGACACACACACTTACAAAGTGAATCAGAGCAACTTTCAGCAGGGGAGGAAGCTACGCTGCTCTGGCCTGATTTACTGCTCATCTCTGAATTGATTCATTTGGTCTATAAATCCCCAGGAAACCTTGTACTCACACACACACACACACACACACACACACACACACACACACACACCACACACACACACACACACACACACACACACACACACACACACACACACACACACACACACACACACACACACACACACACACACACACACACACACACACACACACACACACACACACACACACACACACTATTAATAGAGATCCTTCTCTCTGTCTCTCCAGTGTTCTCATACTTTTCCAAATGTTTGCTGCATTTTGGTTATTATTTGTACCATTGCATTTCACTACAGAACACGTCTTTTTAGCTTTCAGTCTTTTCGTTTAATATATGTTTCACTTCACATAATACTGTTTACCTGAATGGAAATGTTGATTTGCCTCAAAGCCCTGAAGGGTAAAGGGGAAAAGATAACACACAAAGAGGATTGAATTATTATAAGGAACTGTATGGTAGCTACATTTGGACCATTTGATTATTTAAATGCTGGCTTGTGTGAGACTTGAGCTGGTGAGTAATGTTTCTGAGAGCACATTGGTGAGTCATCTTTGTCTCAATGGTTTGCCCATGTGCTGCTGTTTCTGGATTTCAGTCAGGACTGGCAATATGTCCTTGCTTTTTCAGAGTCTCAGTCTAAAAGGTATTGTTTTTAAGTCCATCGGATGTGTGATCTTAGCCTTAACACAGCAGAAGATAAAACAATGTCCCTGACAGAAAGAATATCTGTTTGATAGTGGGGAAATAATGTGGATTTGCTTCAACAGCCAATATAACTGGCTGGTTACGATGGGGGGAAGCTATTTAAAAGAGCTACACAACTACTATATAAGTAGAAGAGTTAAGGAATGCAAGTCCTTCCTTAAAGGGTGTACAAAATAACTTACCCCAATCGGTCTCATAATATGTTCTGTGTCTTTACTTGAGCTATCAGAATCAGACCGTTCTGGGGATCTTTCATCCCAAAGGGCTAGATCAAAGTAGAAGTTACACAATTTATAAAATACACATCCAGTGCCAGTGACAGCATTTAAAAATAAAACAAGTGTAGCATTTGGAAAGTTGTAAGATAGCAGCGAGGTGATATTATTAAAAAGTGGAAGTATATATTGCACAGTTATTTACAGATTTATTACAGAATTTGAATACTAACTCAGGGACAGCAGCCAGTAATAAATATAGTATTTATGAAGCGATATATATATATATATATATATATATATATATTGCACATAAGTAGTTTTGCATATGTATGGCTGTTATAGTCTTCATTGTGATATTTATGTATGTGGGGTCTACCAGGGGCCGTGATGGTTGTAAAGTGTGACTGCTGCAGGAACAAAGGACCTGTATACTGTATATATTTTACAATAAGTACATAATTAAAAAAATATTTGTACTTTTTATGTCTTCACCCTTCCATCTTTTTACACATATTCACAAGTATTCTCTCCTTGCAGTGGCTCAGTCTGTAGGGACTTGGCTGAGGAACTGAGAAGACTTCTGACATCTCTCCGTATGTCAGAAAAATGCATGCGTTTGTATATGTCTCTATGTATTTGTATATGTATCTATGTACATGTAATCAGACCCACTGTGTACAGGTCCTGTCCAGTGCCTGTGTGTGTGTGTGTGTGTGTGTGTGTGTGTGTGTGTGTGTGTGTGTGTGTGTGTGTGTGTGTGTGTGTGTGTGTGTGTCTGTGTGTGTGTGTGTGTGTGTGTGTGTGTGTGTAATCACAGAGTGAACAACTGAATTTCCCCTTGGGCATACACTAAGGGTTCTTCTTCTTTAAACACAACTCTGCTTGGTCTCCCATTTTAGATTTGAGAGATCCTGCTTAAAACGTTAGTAAGGGTACGTGGTATATATCCACATCAAAAACCTGCAAGATTGAAAATAAGCTATTTTTCCACCTTCATGGCTCCCCGCACAAACACAGACAAACAGATAGTAAAAACCAGCCAGATAAACACACACACACACACACACACACACACACACACACACACACACACACACACACACACACACACACACACACACACACACACACACACACACACACACACACACACACACACACACACACACACACACACACACACACACACACACACACACACACACACACACACACACACACACAAACTCACCAATATGCAGTCTATTCATGCCAAGAGATGACAGAGCGCATTGAGAAAATGCCAAAATGCTGACTACTGAGGGAGAGAGAGGACAAGGCTGAAAAATCTCCTGTCAGACTGCAGAGCTGGCAGAAAAGACACATACACACCTATACAGCCTGTGTGGTTCAAGAACTGGAGCAGGGCATCACATAAGTGCTGCGAGACGGAAGCACAGACGAGCTGTCGAAGAGAGGAAAGAGAGGAAGAGGAATATAAGAGGGAGGCTGTGGCTCAGTGGGTAGTAGGGATGTAACAATACCAAAAACTCACGGTACGATAATATCACGATAAAAAGTCCACGTACGATATTTATCGCGATATTGAAAAATAAAGGGAAAAAAATGTGAAGTTCTTTTTTTTTTTTACTTTTTTTTTCTTTATTAAATAATACATCTGATTTGTACAGCATTTGAGTAGGATAGTAGTATTTTAAAGTGTCAACAATATAATAATCAGACCCTGCAATAGAATAAATGTTACGAACTCGGTTACACAAGGATAAGGACTCAAATGCACAACCCGGGAGACAGAGATAAAGTATAAGTAATATACTTTTATTTGCCAAAAGGATATACAAAAAGAAAAAACACTCTTTTCGAGGTGACAAAAATAAAGAGTTTCAATAAGGCTCAACAAAAAACGCTCACAACGTGAGGAACAAAACGTACAAAAAGTTTTCAGGAGCATGAACAGTGCATGACATTAAGGATTTTGGGAGATGGCCCTGTGGGCCGTCTAAGCTAATTTACAGATGGCCCTGAGCCCAATGGAGATTGCCCTGAAAAATGCGCGCGGACGTAATGACGCACGAAGGGTTTGGGGGGCCTCCGTCCCCCTAGAACATTTAGATTTTTGCAGGTCTTAGATGCTGTCTGGTGCATTCTCTAGACTGAATTATAAGATGAACCACCACAATATTATACAATTTCAATTGTATTCTTCATTTCACTTGTTTGTTTGTTCTTGTTTGTGTTTGCTCGCTTGCATGCCCTGCATAGCTATAAGAAATACTTAAGTTGTTGGTCAAGACACTTTCCACTTTCCATCTGATGAATGGAAAAAAGTAGAAAACATTACATTCAGTTATAACTGCCAAAACAAACATTATTTACACTATTATGGCCCCTGTTAAAAATGTTTGTAATGTTAACTACTGTAAGTTGGTCGAACGAATGCCTCCTCATCCGGAAGCTGACCGAGCAGACCCGAGCAGCAGTCGAGAGGGCCGAGCGCATCCGCGAAGCACACGTCAGAGTTCCCGTTAGCCGGCAAATCTAAATATCTTCGGTCAAAATGTCCAGTCAAAATAATTTCCCTTTAGCCCAATACCGCTTCAGTTGCGCCACTTATGTGACAGACAAGAAGAGTATGTGACAGACAAGAATAGTCCACTCTAATGGCTAACACTTAATGTGGAGAAAGAGATGTCCTGTATGGGTTGATTGTGCGTTGATCTGTTGGTAATGCCTCGGGGTTCCGGTGGGCATGTAAACAAATGCATAATGCTGCGCTATACTTTGTGGCCTCACCCAGTTGCATAGCAACACTTATTGTTTAGGTGTCTTTTAATAAGCAGGTAGTCTATCATTAGCTAGAACTAGCTGGATCTGATCGATATGGACATAAACGCGAGTGAAGTCTAATCTGACGGGAGAGAGAGATCAGCTGCTGCTGACGAGTCGAGACTCGACACGCAGCTCTGCATAATCACCTGCAGCGGTGAGCGGACAAAACACACACTTCATGTTAGAATATCACACGTAGCTATTTTAATTACCTCCCAAACTACCTAAAATAGTTATAGATATGTTTAGTTTTACTGTTGGGTCACTCATTACTGGATCCGCGAGCTGCATGATACTGGCATAATAGATTGCCCTATCGGGCAACCAGCAGGTGAGGCTTCATTGCCCGAGCTAAATACTAGATGGCCCCAGGCCATCGGGCAGTCCTTAATGTCGAGCCCTGATGAATCAGGCATGTGTCAAGAGAATCAAAAACTGATGAGCAGAGTTCTGACATGAGGACAGGACAAGACGAACTGACACTGAACACTGGGAGACTGGGGAATTTAAACACTCAACAACAAGACACAGGTGAAAACAATCAGGGGCAGGGCTGACGCTGATGAGGGCGGGAGAACACATAAGGAAAGGGAGTCAAGGAACCTGAAATGAGACGTGACAAAAACAAAACAGGAAGTGAAAAAACATTAACATAAACATGAAACATGACTGACTAACACTTTTGACAGTGCACAACAGTACCCCCCCCCCCCCTCTAGGGCCGACTCCTGACGGCCCAGGCCGATCATAAAATCCTGAATCAGAGTTTTGTCCACAATGAATCTCGCAGGAACCCAGCACCTTTCCTCGAGACCATAACCCACCCAATCCACCAGGAATTGCTTGCCTCGACCCCTATTGCGGACCTCCAGCAGCTTGTGAACCTTGTATGTTAGACCACCTTCGAAGAACTGGGGGGGTGGAGGGGGCTTGGAGGCGGGAATAAGTGTGCTCTCATAAACTGGCTTTATCTTGCTGACGTGGAATGTAGGATGTACCCCCATGGATCTGGGAAGTCTTAGGCGCACAGACACAGGATTGATGACTTTCGACACCGGAAAAGGCCCCACAAACCTTGGAGCCAACTTCTTGGAAGCCCACCTGAAGTGGTAGGTCCTTGGTGGAAAGCCACACCTTTTGACCCGGTTTGTAGATGGGAGCGGCCCTGCGGTGGACGTCTGCTACAGCCTTCATCCGAGTCGAACTTCTGAGAAGAGATTGGCGAGCTCCAGCCCAAACTCGGCGACAGCGTCTAATCAAGGCATGAGCCGATGGTACCGTACTTCCCCTTCGTTGGTTGAGAACAGCGGAGGTTGATAACCATTGGCACAATGGAAAGGAGAGAGACCTGTGGCCGCCGTGGAAAGAGTATTGTGAGCAAACTCAACCCAAGTGAGGTGGACACTCCAGTTGGTCTGGTTCTGGAAAACGAGACAGTGTAGTGTAGTCTCCAGTTCCTGATTCAGGCGCTCCGACTGTCCATTCGATTGAGGGTGGTAACCTGAAGACAAGCTGACAGTAGCGCCTATGAGTCTGCAAAACTCCTTCCAGAAGGCTGAAATGAATTGTGGACCCCTGTCGGAAACAATGTCATTTGGGAATCCGTGGATCCTGAATATATGGGTCATCATGACCTCTGCGGTACCCTTGGCAGAGGGGATCTTGGTTAGCGGAATGAAATGAACCATCTTGGAGAACCGGTCCACCACTGTCAGGACCGTAGTTTTGCCTCTGGACGAGGGGAGACCTGTCACAAAGTCCATAGATATGTGTGACCAGGGACATTGAGGAATCGGCAGCGGTTGGAGCAAACCTATCTTGACCTGGGACGAGGTTTTATTGCAAGAACACACCGGACAAGCTGCTACGTACTCCTGCACATCCTTCTTCATGGCTGGCCACCAGAAACGCTGCTTAATCCTGCACGTAGTCCTTTTAACTCCAGGGTGGCACGAGAGCACAGACGTGTGGGCCCAGTGGATGACCTTGGAGTGGAGAGTTTAACGTCCAACTCTATTTGCCAGGAAAAGGCTCCGACCATACGGTTTAACGGAAGGATGGTCTTGGGCTCTACAGAAGAAGGTTCGAAAAGGCGAGACAAGGCATCAGGCTTTTGATTCTGAGATCCGGGGCGGAAAGAGAGAGTGAATTGAACCTACTGAAAAATGGAGTCCACCTGGCCTGCCGAGAGTTGAGGCGTTTAGCCTTTCTAATATACTCCAGGTTCTTATGGTCTGTCCAGACTAAGAACGGCTGTTCTGCCCCCTCCAACCAGTGTCTCCATTCCTCAAGAGCAGCTTTTACAGCTAACAGTTCCTTTCCTTATTCCCCACATCATAGTTCTTCTCTGCCGTCGTCAACTTACGCGACAGGAAGGCACATGGGTGTATCCTGTTGATTTTTGGGACAAAACGCCTCCAATTCCCTCATTGGAAGCATCGACCTCGACCACAAACTGGCGCTGGGGATCAGGAATGGTGAGAATGGGAGCTGTGGTGAACTTCTCCCTGAGGAGCTGGAAAAGCGACGTCAGCCTGGGAAGTCCACTTGAAGGGAACTTTAGGAGAAGTTAGAACATGCAGAGGAGCAGCTACAGAACTGAAGTTTCTTATAAACTTTCTGTAGAAGTTTGCAAACCCTAAGAATTGCTGAACCTTCTTCCTGGAGTCTGGTGTTGGCCACTTGGAAACTGCACTGACTTTAGTAGGTTCCATCTGAATCTGGTTTGGTGAGATAATATATCCCAGAAAGGCCACCTTTTCTACGTGGAACTCACACTTCTCTGCCTTGACATACAATTGATTTCGAGTAGTTTCTGCAGAACCTGACGGACATGGTGATCATGGGACTTAGAGTCTGGTGAGAAAATCAAAAAGTCATCAAGGTATACAAAACAAACAAATTCCCGCAAA
This sequence comes from Pseudochaenichthys georgianus, assembly GCF_902827115.2. NCBI lineage: Eukaryota > Metazoa > Chordata > Actinopteri > Perciformes > Channichthyidae > Pseudochaenichthys > Pseudochaenichthys georgianus. Next base: position 6,148,819 of record NC_047525.1, read on the forward strand.
ACCTCATTCACAAAACCCTGAAACACAGCCGGTGCATCACACAGTCCAAAAGGCATCACAAGGTATTCATAGTGACCGCTCTGAGTGTTAAATCCTGTTTTCCACTCATTCCCTTCCCTTATTCTAACCAAGTGATATGCATTTCTTAAGTCCAGCTTGGTAAAAATCTTGGCAGTCTGAAGTAGCTCGAAAGCAGAGGACATGAGTGGCAGAGGATAGCGGTTTTTCACCGTAATGTCATTAAGAGGGCTGTAGTCTATGCAAGGTCTCAGAGAACCGTCCTTCTTTCCTACAAAGAAAAACCCGCTCCAGCTGGGGAAGATGAAGGACGGATAATCCCTGATTTAAGAGACGAGGAAATGTAGTCGTCCATTGCGCTCTCTCTGGCCTTGAGATCGAATACAGTCTTCCCTTGGGAATGGGAACCCCCGGTAGGAGATTGATGGGGCAATCAAAAGGTCGGTGAGGAGGTAGCGACATGGCTTTTGATTTGTTAAGGGTTTCCTTTAGATCGTGATAACATAAAGGTACTTTCTGTAGGTCAGGATAGTCTGGGTGATCTATGACGATCCTACTAGGGTATGTTGGTGCACTTAACAGAGCGTGCATGTTTACACCTGTTAATGCAATCCTCTCCCCACTCCTTCATTTTTCCTGAGCGCCAGTCAATGTGTGGGTTGTGGATTTTTAACCCAATTTTTATAAACCCAAAATAATCGGATGCTGAGCAGATTCAAAGACGAAAGACGAAAAATTAAGAGTAATGGAGTCAGTTCTTGACCACAGGACCTGCCCCGAAGTGTCCAAACCTGATCGCGGGAGCGGATCCACACCCCTGCTGTTTTTTGTGTATGGGGCCTAACCACGCTGTGAGCGGTATGGGCCCGACGCCGGCATGCTCAGCCTGCCAGATGCTTCCTCGGCTCACGCGTGAGCATCGTGGGCAGCATTTCCCTGTCAGCAGAGGCTCCGCAGGAGGAGGTGGAGGATTTTGATCTCGACGTCGTCGAGATGGGCGAGTCAGGAGAGGAGGAAGTGCCGTTCCGATTCTCCCTTCCCTGGGGCCAGACAACCCCGATTCCGGAGGACGAGGACGCCTCGGTGTCGGGAGTTCCGACTCTCAGGTCTGCACGTTTGGATTTCCCAGCGGTGATGACCCTGGCAGCGGAGCGCGTAGGCCTACCGCTGCCACCGAGGCCGATAAGCCGCCTGAGACAGGGGTTTTACGGCCCGGTGCATCCAGCGCGACCTTTGTTTCGCCCCAGCTGCCTGATATAATGGCGGTGTGTGGAGGCGACATGGCAGCAGCCATTCAAGACGAAGGCCCCAGTGGCCGCTATGGCAGGCTTCATCAAGGTGGAGGGGCCCGCTCGGACACAGCGTGTGCGGGGGTGCCCCCCCTTGATGAGAGCCTGGTGGCCCATCTGCTTCCGCGGCGGCTGGTTGGGCAGAGGGTAAGCAACCCCTGCCCCGCTGCCCCGGGACCGAGACACTCTGGAATATCTGGACAAGATGTTCAAGCTCGGTACGCAGATGGCGGCTGCAGCAAATAATCTCGGCATGTTGGGCTGCTCCCTGATCACCCCTCAGGCAGCCGCCCCCCGCCCTCCTGTCACAAGATGGGAGCGATTATCCGGACCGCGCTAGTAGGTCAGATGAATAATCTGATTCATGGTGTGGCCGCTGCAGGCCAGGGCGGGTGATTTCCTTGGCCAGTGGCATCTCGTCACGTGTGGTTGGGACTCACTGCCCTATCTAGAAAAGACCGAGAAGATCTCCTCGGAGCCCCCGTGTCCACGGAGGGGCTCTTTGGGTCGATCTCCCTCGGTTCACTCAGCGCTTCAGCCGGCTGGAGTAGGAAAGAGTCCAGTTTTAGCAGGATGCTACCCTCCGGCCCCGCTACACGCTCCTCCACGCGTTTCCATGCAGGCGAGAGGAGCGCAGTGCGACAGTGAAGCGGAGGGAGAGGCGCCGGCACGGGGGTCCCGTAGCTGCGGCGCCCTCCACCTCTACGGCCCAATCACGTGGTACCGGCATATCGGCAGCCACGGGGAAGGGCTGCACCGACCTCGGCAGGCTCATCAGCAGCAGAGAAGCGGCCGGGTGGGGTGCGCCGTCCTGCCCGAAGCTGACTGGCGGGGGGAGTAGCAGTCTCGGCGGGGGGAGGAAATCTCTTCGCCCGGGACGCGAGGGTGAATCCCGCCTCTTCCCTATTCGATGCACAGATTCCTTTGAAAAAATTTAAAAATAAAGAAAAAGTTGATCTGTATCCAAGTCTAAGTGTCCTTTGTTTCCACAATGCTACACTTACACATGATGTCTGTACAGATTCCCCACTCGCCGCCCCAGCCATAGCTCCTGTAAGGGAGGAGGCTAGTGGGAGTGCGCAGATGAGAGTGAATGAAACGTAAACAAAGCTATCGTAATGTTATACGGGTACAGAAGCATTATGGCCGGCATATTGCTGTTGGGGAACACACTAAGCCTGGGGTTAAGACTCCAATTAATGCAGGTTACCAGAGATGCATTATGGCAGCGCCCGCACTCACAGAAGAGCGCGTGGCGGTGCGTTCAGGGGACCTTATTAGAACGCACTACTCCTATGAGGACTCCGATTAATGATGTTCACCGTAGGGTGAAAACGGCATTTTGAGGGAGCGCGCGCTCACACAGGAGCGTGCGGCGGTGCGTTCAGGGTCCTCAAGTAAATAATCGGCCCTTTCTGTGTCGACCCTCCATGGGCGAATCTTCCCTTCACGGGGAGTTTTGCGGCGGGACGGGTCGCCAGAGAGTACCACAGCTTTATAGCTGCGGCCCCCACAGCTGAGGGCATGCCCTTTAACACAGTGTTATGGGGAATGGAAACTCAGCTTGTGTACTTAATCAAGGTGGATGGACAGGACGCTGAAACGGGGCTATCAATGCACTCCAGTTCTGCAGCGTCCCACCCCCTTTATGGGCCATGCGAGAGGTGAAGCTATCCTCCTCGAGAGGGGATGAAGTTTCCTCTCAGCAGAGATTCAGGCTCTGGGTGCAGAAACAGGCTGTGCTGTTGTGCATCTCAGCGCAGGGAAGAGGGTCCTTTTATTCCATGTACTTCTGGTTCCCAAGAAGACAGGGGAATTCAGACCTATTCTAGATCTCCGCAGCCTGAATCGCCACATTTCCCGCAGGAAATTCTGCATGCTAACTATGGAAACAGTTACTGGGCTGGTGCAGCCAGGCGATTGGTTCACAACCATCGACCTGAAAAGACGCGTACTTTCATGTAGAAATTGCTCCAGAGCACAGATAAGTATCTGCGTTTGCCTTCCAGGGAATAGCCTACGAGTACAACAGGCTGCCGTTCGGCTATTCCCATATCCCCACGTCACATTCAGCAAATGTGTGTCCAACAGCGCTTCAACCGATGCTTCGCTACCACGGCATGAGAGTTTTCTTTTACATAGACACCTCAATAGTCCATGGCTGGGTGCACGGGAACAGGCAATGTTTTGCACAGCACAATTGATCACACACCTAACCAGATTAGGCTTTGCGATCAATTGGAAAAAGAGCACCCCCATACCTCACCACGGGCGTTGTATTTGGGGGTGGTGCTCGATGCAGGCACGTTGCGCGCCACCCTGTCAGAGAGCAGACGTGCGTCCCTTCTTCAGGGGGTACGCAGACTGCGACAGGGGGCGACAGTGACAGCTTTAACTGTCATGCAGACGCTGGGTCTCATGGCGGCTGCTCACATGATGGTCCCGCTGGGGTTACTACATATGCGCCGTCTGCAGAGGTGGCTCTCCAGCCTTCGCTTGGATCCCAAGAGGCACAAGGCGGCGGCATGGTGCCAATATCCCCCTCAGTGAGGGGCAACCTCCGGTTTTGGGGGTCCCCGGATCACCTCCGGTGGGGGTCTCCACTGGGACGGGTGACCTCCTACATCACAGTGTTCACGGATGCATCCATAACAGGATGGGGGAGGGACCTGCCTGAAGAGGGCTAAGGTGGCTCTCGGCTTCTAACATAGTCTCGACACAGCAAACCCTCCTAGAGCTACGGGCGGTAGTGTTAGTCCTCCGGCATTTCAGGCCCCTAATTCAGGGAACATGTAATGGTCAGGAGCGACAACAGCACCACAGTGGCTTATATCAACAACAGGCAGGGCGGAGTTCGATCCGCCGCCTTGTTGACCACAGCGGAGAACTGTGGTTATGGGCTTCAGAGGTGGTGTTATCTCTGAGAGCCCTCCATATCCCGGGACTGGAGAACGGGGGCCGACCTCATGTCGAGGGGCGGCCCCCTGCCAGGCGAGTGGGTGCTTCACCCGAAGGTGGTGAAGCAGATCTGGGCCCAGTTCGGGAGAGCGGAAGTGGATCTGTTCGCCAGCCGGCGAAACAGCCACTGTGCCCTGTGGTTCTCCGTGGCTCGGAGCGACGACCCACCCTTGGGGGTGGACGCGTTTGCACACGAGCCATGGCCAAGGAAGCTGCTATACGCCTTTCCACCGCTGCGTCTCATTCTCCCCTCCTGAGGAGAGTGAGGCGAGAACGTCTGTCAGTCATCCTAGTGGCTCCGGATCGCGTTGGGGCGCCGTGGTACTCAGAGATGACACAGATGAAGGTGGGCCAGCCCTGGGCGGTTCCCCAGTTCTGGGGGGCGATGTCTCAAGAGGCAGGTGCAATCGGGGCGTTACCCACTCTCGGCCGTCCTCTCCAGGTTTGGCTCCTGAGAGGGACAGGTTGAGACAGGGTGGATTGTCTGATAGTGTTATTCAGTCTATCCAGGCAGCTAGAGCTGGATCCACCACAGCCTGTTACAGGCCAAAGTGGCTAGGATTCCAGCGATGGTGTGAGGAGCGGAGAATAGAGCCCCTATCTTGTGAGTTAGGCTCTATTTTATCCTTCTTACAGTTACTGGTGGACAGAGGGCTTGCGCATTCAACAGTGAAGGTGTATGCAGCAGCCATCTCGTCCTGCCATGAGGGATTTGGCGGCAGGTCAGCCTTTAGTCAACCACTGATGTCGCGGTTTTTACAGGGGGTCAGGAGGCTGCGCCCAGTAGTGCACGCCTCCACCCCACAGTGGGACCTGCCCCTAGTGCTCGAGGCTCTGGCCTCGGGGCCATTTGAGCCTCTGGAGCTCTCCTCTCTGAAAGCATTGTCCTGGAAAACAGCTTTGCTTCTTGCCTTAAGCTGACAGAAAATGCCCCGTTAGTTTAATACACACAGTTAAGCTCACACACTATTTTATGAACATAGTCCGGACAAATAAACCAAAGAAAGTGAAAACCATAAAGCAGATTCAGGCAGTAGGCGTATAGATTCACACTTAAAGTATTAGCCTACAGAACAGAACAGCTCTAAGAGAAGAGATAACATCTGGGGCCTCATGTATGTGCCCAGATGGAAGGCTGACAGGCAGGTTGGCCATCCAGTTATTTTAGCCGGGCCGGCTAAAATAATTGGTTGTGCTTTGTACAGCGCCACGCCTTCCACAGATGAAATGGATGTATTTATTTATTTATTGTCAAAGCATTTAATTTATTCATTGCTATCGGGATGTTAAGAGCATTCCATGGAATATAACAAAAAGTGTTTAACTGGTGGATATAGAGTTGCTGTGGGGGGGGGGTTGAGATGCACAGGGTTCAGTGGAGACGCTGCGCACAGCTGATCGACAGCTGGAACACAAACCATGAACACATTTCAGATCCAGTCGTCATGACTCCACTCCGGAGGGATTCCCCGATCATTTCTTACAGTTTCTCATCATGGGGGGGTCTCCTGTCCCCGGTGCAAACACACTGACCCACTCCCTGAGGAAGGCTATGTGTATTTCTTTTGTCATTAACTTTTTTCGGACCACTTATTTATTTATTTTGGTGACGATCTGACCTCCATGCTGCTACTCTGGTTCAAACTGCATCCACCAAACAATATGATTTATCTCCACCTCCCCAAAAGAACCACAATCTGACACGGTGTGAGATGCCTCTTTTAGCTGTTCTGTCGTCATTTCCTGCGAACTCAGATTGCAAGGAATCTGGGTGTGATCCTAGATAACAACCTGTCCTTCACTGCAAACATCGCTGCTACAACCCGCTGCTGCAGATACACGCTTTACAACATCAGGAGCATGCGTCCCCAGCTGACCCAGAAAGCCACGCAGGTTCTGGTCCAGGCTCTCGTCATCTCACGCCTAGACTACTGCAACTCCCTCCTGGCTGGTCTACCTGCATGTGCCATCCGACCTCTGCAGCTCATCCAGAATGCAGCGGCTCGTCTGGTCTTCAACCTTCCTAAATTTTCCCACACCACTCCGCTCCTCCTCCGCTCCCTCCACTGGCTTCCGATAACTGCTAGAATCCACTTCAAGACACTGGTACTTGCGTACCTGTTTCTGGATTTCAGTCAGGACTGGCAATATGTCCTTGCTTTTTCAGAGTCTCAGTCTAAAAGGTATTGTTTTTAAGTCCATCGGATGTGTGATCTTAGCCTTAACACAGCAGAAGAAAAACAATGTCCCTGACAGAAAGAATATCTGTTTGATAGTGGGGAAATAATGTGGATTTGCTTCAACAGCCAATATAACTGGCTGGTTACGATGGGGGGAAGCTATTTAAAAGAGCTAACAACTACTATAAGTAGAAGAGTTAAGGAATGCAAGTCCTTCCTTAAAGGGTGTACAAAATAACTTACCCCAATCGGTCTCATAATATGTTCTGTGTCTTTACTTGAGCTATCAGAATCAGACCGTTCTGGGGATCTTTCATCCCAAAGGGCTAGATCAAAGTAGAAGTTACACAATTTATAAAATACACATCCAGTGCCAGTGACAGCATTTAAAAATAAAACAAGTGTAGCATTTGGAAAGTTGTAAGATAGCAGCGAGGTGATATTATTAAAAAGTGGAAGTATATATTGCACAGTTATTTACAGATTTATTACAGAATTTGAATACTAACTCAGGGACAGCAGCCAGTAATAAATATAGTATTTATGAAGCGATATATATATATATATATATATATATATATTGCACATAAGTAGTTTTGCATATGTATGGCTGTTATAGTCTTCATTGTGATATTTATGTATGTGGGGTCTACCAGGGGCCGTGATGGTTGTAAAGTGTGACTGCTGCAGGAACAAAGGACCTGTATACTGTATATATTTTACAATAAGTACATAATTAAAAAAATATTTGTACTTTTTATGTCTTCACCCTTCCATCTTTTTACACATATTCACAAGTATTCTCTCCTTGCAGTGGCTCAGTCTGTAGGGACTTGGCTGAGGAACTGAGAAGACTTCTGACATCTCTCCGTATGTCAGAAAAATGCATGCGTTTGTATATGTCTCTATGTATTTGTATATGTAATCTATGTACATGTAATCAGACCCACTGTGTACAGGTCCTGTCCAGTGCCTGTGTGTGTGTGGTGTGTGTGTGTGTGTGTGTGGTGTGTGTGTGTGTGTGTGTGTGGTGTGTGTGTGTGTGTGTGTGTGTGCTGTGTGTGTGTGTGTGTGTGTGTGTGGTGTGTGTGTAATCACAGCGTGAACAACTGAATTTCCCCTTGGGCATTACACTAAGGGTTCTTCTTCTTTAAACACAACTCTGCTTGGTCTCCCATTTAGATTTGAAGAGATCCTGCTTAAAACGTTAGTAAGGGTACGTGGTATATATCCACATCAAAAACCTGCAAGATTGAAAATAAGCTATTTTTCCACCTTCATGGCTCCCCACAAACACAGACAAACAGATAGTAAAAACCAGCCAATAAACACATCACACACACACACACAAACACACCACCACACACCACACACACACACACACACACACACACACACACACACACACCACAACACACACACACACACACACACACACCACACACACACACACACACACACACACACACACACACACACCCACACACAACCCACACACACACAAAACTCCACCAATATTGCAGTCTATTCATGCCAAGAGATGGACAGAGCGCATTGAGAAAATGCCAAAATGCTGACTACTGAGGGAGAGAGAGGACAAGGCTGAAAACATCTCCTGTCAGACTGCAGAGCTGGCAGAAAAGGACACATACACACCTATACAGCCTGTGTGGTTAAAGACTGGCGCAGGGCATCACATAAGTGCTGCGAGACGTAAGCACAGACGAGCTGTCGAAGAGAGGAAAGAGAGGAAGAGGAATATAAGAGGGAGGCTGTGGCTCAGTGGGTAGTAGGGATGTAACAATACCAAAAACTCACGGTACGATAATATCACGATAAAAAGTCCACGTACGATATTTATCGCGATATTGAAAAATAAAGGGAAAAAAAATGTGAAGTTCTTTTTTTTTTTTACTTTTTTTTTCTTTATTAAATAATACATCTGATTTGTACAGCATTTGAGTAGGATAGTAGTATTTTAAAGTGTCAACAATATAATAATCAGACCCTGCAATAGAATAAATGTTACGAACTCGGTTACACAAGGATAAGGACTCAAATGCACAACCCGGGAGACAGAGATAAAGTATAAGTAATATACTTTTATTTGCCAAAAGGATATACAAAAAGAAAAAACACTCTTTTCGAGGTGACAAAAATAAAGAGTTTCAATAAGGCTCAACAAAAAACGCTCACAACGTGAGGAACAAAACGTACAAAAAGTTTTCAGGAGCATGAACAGTGCATGACATTAAGGATTTTGGGAGATGGCCCTGTGGGCCGTCTAAGCTAATTTACAGATGGCCCTGAGCCCAATGGAGATTGCCCTGAAAAATGCGCGCGGACGTAATGACGCACGAAGGGTTTGGGGGGCCTCCGTCCCCCTAGAACATTTAGATTTTGCAGGTCTTAGATGCTGTCTGGTGCATTCTCTAGACTGAATTATAAGATGAACCACCACAATATTATACAATTTCAATTGTATTCTTCATTTCACTTGTTTGTTTGTTCTTGTTTGTGTTTGCTCGCTTGCATGCCCTGCATAGCTATAAGAAATACTTAAGTTGTTGGTCAAGACACTTTCCACTTTCCATCTGATGAATGGAAAAAAGTAGAAAACATTACATTCAGTTATAACTGCCAAAACAAACATTATTTACACTATTATGGCCCCTGTTAAAAATGTTTGTAATGTTAACTACTGTAAGTTGGTCGAACGAATGCCTCCTCATCCGGAAGCTGACCGAGCAGACCCGAGCAGCAGTCGAGAGGGCCGAGCGCATCCGCGAAGCACACGTCAGAGTTCCCGTTAGCCGGCAAATCTAAATATCTTCGGTCAAAATGTCCAGTCAAAATAATTTCCCTTTAGCCCAATACCGCTTCAGTTGCGCCACTTATGTGACAGACAAGAAGAGTATGTGACAGACAAGAATAGTCCACTCTAATGGCTAACACTTAATGTGGAGAAAGAGATGTCCTGTATGGGTTGATTGTGCGTTGATCTGTTGGTAATGCCTCGGGGTTCCGGTGGGCATGTAAACAAATGCATAATGCTGCGCTATACTTTGTGGCCTCACCCAGTTGCATAGCAACACTTATTGTTTAGGTGTCTTTTAATAAGCAGGTAGTCTATCATTAGCTAGAACTAGCTGGATCTGATCGATATGGACATAAACGCGAGTGAAGTCTAATCTGACGGGAGAGAGAGATCAGCTGCTGCTGACGAGTCGAGACTCGACACGCAGCTCTGCATAATCACCTGCAGCGGTGAGCGGACAAAACACACACTTCATGTTAGAATATCACACGTAGCTATTTAATTACCTCCCAAACTACCTAAAATAGTTATAGATATGTTTAGTTTTACTGTTGGGTCACTCATTACTGGATCCGCGAGCTGCATGATACTGGCATAATAGATTGCCCTATCGGGCAACCAGCAGGTGAGGCTTCATTGCCCGAGCTAAATACTAGATGGCCCCAGGCCATCGGGCAGTCCTTAATGTCGAGCCCTGATGAATCAGGCATGTGTCAAGAGAATCAAAAACTGATGAGCAGAGTTCTGACATGAGGACAGGACAAGACGAACTGACACTGAACACTGGGAGACTGGGGAATTTAAACACTCAACAACAAGACACAGGTGAAAACAATCAGGGGCAGGGCTGACGCTGATGAGGGCGGGAGAACACATAAGGAAAGGGAGTCAAGGAACCTGAAATGAGACGTGACAAAAACAAAACAGGAAGTGAAAAAACATTAACATAAACATGAAACATGACTGACTAACACTTTTGACAGTGCACAACAGTACCCCCCCCCCCCCTCTAGGGCCGACTCCTGACGGCCCAGGCCGATCATAAAAATCCTGAATCAGAGTTTTGTCCACAATGAATCTCGCAGGAACCCAGCACCTTTCCTCGAGACCATAACCCACCCAATCCACCAGGAATTGCTTGCCTCGACCCCTATTGCGGACCTCCAGCAACTTGCGGACCTTGTATGTTAGGCCACCTTCGAAGAACTGGGGTGGTGGAGGGGGCTTGGAGGCGGGAATAAGTGTGCTCTCATAAACTGGCTTTATCTTGCTGACGTGGAATGTAGGATGTACCCCCATGGATCTGGGAAGTCTTAGGCGCACAGACACAGGATTGATGACTTTCGACACCGGAAAAGGCCCCACAAACCTTGGAGCCAACTTCTTGGAAGCCACCTGAAGTGGTAGGTCCTTGGTGGAAAGCCACACCTTTTGACCCGGTTTGTAGATGGGAGCGGCCCTGCGGTGGACGTCTGCTACAGCCTTCATCCGAGTCGAACTTCTGAGAAGAGATTGGCGAGCTCCAGCCCAAACTCGGCGACAGCGTCTAATCAAGGCATGAGCCGATGGTACCGTAACTTCCCCTTCGTTGGTTGAGAACAGCGGAGGTTGATAACCATTGGCACAATGGAAAGGAGAGAGACCTGTGGCCGCCGTGGAAAGAGTATTGTGAGCAAACTCAACCCAAGTGAGGTGGACACTCCAGTTGGTCTGGTTCTGGAAAACGAGACAGTGTAGTGTAGTCTCCAGTTCCTGATTCAGGCGCTCCGACTGTCCATTCGATTGAGGGTGGTAACCTGAAGACAAGCTGACAGTAGCGCCTATGAGTCTGCAAAACTCCTTCCAGAAGGCTGAAATGAATTGTGGACCCCTGTCGGAAACAATGTCATTTGGGAATCCGTGGATCCTGAATATATGGGTCATCATGACCTCTGCGGTACCCTTGGCAGAGGGGATCTTGGTTAGCGGAATGAAATGAACCATCTTGGAGAACCGGTCCACCACTGTCAGGACCGTAGTTTTGCCTCTGGACGAGGGGAGACCTGTCACAAAGTCCATAGATATGTGTGACCAGGGACATTGAGGAATCGGCAGCGGTTGGAGCAAACCTATCTTGACCTGGGACGAGGTTTTATTGCAAGAACACACCGGACAAGCTGCTACGTACTCCTGCACATCCTTCTTCATGGCTGGCCACCAGAAACGCTGCTTAATCCTGCACGTAGTCCTTTTAACTCCAGGGTGGCACGAGAGCACAGACGTGTGGGCCCAGTGGATGACCTTGGAGTGGAGAGTTTAACGTCCAACTCTATTTGCCAGGAAAAGGCTCCGACCATACGGTTTAACGGAAGGATGGTCTTGGGCTCTACAGAAGAAGGTTCGAAAAGGCGAGACAAGGCATCAGGCTTTTGATTCTGAGATCCGGGGCGGAAAGAGAGAGTGAAATTGAACCTACTGAAAAATGGAGTCCACCTGGCCTGCCGAGAGTTGAGGCGTTTAGCCTTTCTAATATACTCCAGGTTCTTATGGTCTGTCCAGACTAAGAACGGCTGTTCTGCCCCCTCCAACCAGTGTCTCCATTCCTCAAGAGCAGCTTTTACAGCTAACAGTTCCTTTCCTTATTCCCCACATCATAGTTCTTCTCTGCCGTCGTCAACTTACGCGACAGGAAGGCACATGGGTGTATCCTGTTGATTTTTGGGACAAAACGCCTCCAATTCCCTCATTGGAAGCATCGACCTCGACCACAAACTGGCGCTGGGGATCAGGAATGGTGAGAATGGGAGCTGTGGTGAACTTCTCCCTGAGGAGCTGGAAAAGCGACGTCAGCCTGGGAAGTCCACTTGAAGGGAACTTTAGGAGAAGTTAGAACATGCAGAGGAGCAGCTACAGAACTGAAGTTTCTTATAAACTTTCTGTAGAAGTTTGCAAACCCTAAGAATTGCTGAACCTTCTTCCTGGAGTCTGGTGTTGGCCACTTGGAAACTGCACTGACTTTAGTAGGTTCCATCTGAATCTGGTTTGGTGAGATAATATATCCCAGAAAGGCCACCTTTTCTACGTGGAACTCACACTTCTCTGCCTTGACATACAATTGATTTTCGAGTAGTTTCTGCAGAACCTGACGGACATGGTGATCATGGGACTTAGAGTCTGGTGAGAAAATCAAAAAGTCATCAAGGTATACAAACAAACAAATTCCCGCAAAACCTCATTCACAAAACCCTGAAACACAGCCGGTGCATCACACAGTCCAAAAGGCATCACAAGGTATTCATAGTGACCGCTCTGAGTGTTAAATCCTGTTTTCCACTCATTCCCTTCCCTTATTCTAACCAAGTGATATGCATTTCTTAAGTCCAGCTTGGTAAAAATCTTGGCAGTCTGAAGTAGCTCGAAAGCAGAGGACATGAGTGGCAGAGGATAGCGGTTTTTCACCGTAATGTCATTAAGAGGGCTGTAGTCTATGCAAGGTCTCAGAGAACCGTCCTTCTTTCCTACAAAGAAAAACCCGCTCCAGCTGGGGAAGATGAAGGACGGATAATCCCTGATTTAAGAGACGAGGAAATGTAGTCGTCCATTGCCGCTCTCTCTGGCCTTGAGATCGAATACAGTCTTCCCTTGGGAATGGGAACCCCCGGTAGGAGATTGATGGGGCAATCAAAAGGTCGGTGAGGAGGTAGCGACATGGCTTTTGATTTGTTAAGGGTTTCCTTTAGATCGTGATAACATAAAGGTACTTTCTGTAGGTCAGGATAGTCTGGGTGATCTATGACGATCCTACTAGGGTATGTTGGTGCCTTAACAGAGCGTGCATGTTTACACCTGTTAATGCAATCCTCTCCCCACTCCTTCATTTTTCCTGAGCGCCAGTCAATGTGTGGGTTGTGGATTTTTAACCCAATTTTTATAAACCCAAAATAATCGGATGCTGAGCAGATTCAAAGACGAAAGACGAAAAATTAAGAGTAATGGAGTCAGTTCTTGACCACAGGACCTGCCCCGAAGTGTCCAAACCTGATCGCGGGAGCGGATCCACACCCCTGCTGTTTTTTGTGTATGGGGCCTAACCACGCTGTGAGCGGTATGGGCCCGACGCCGGCATGCTCAGCCTGCCAGATGCTTCCTCGGCTCACGCGTGAGCATCGTGGGCAGCATTTCCTGTCAGCAGAGGCTCCGCAGGAGGAGGTGGAGGATTTTGATCTCGACGTCGTCGAGATGGGCGAGTCAGGAGAGGAGGAAGTGCCGTTCCGATTCTCCCTTCCCTGGGGCCAGACAACCCCGATTCCGGAGGACGAGGACGCCTCGGTGTCGGGAGTTCCGACTCTCAGGTCTGCACGTTTGGATTTCCCAGCGGTGATGACCCTGGCAGCGGAGCGCGTAGGCCTACCGCTGCCACCGAGGCCGATAAGCCGCCTGAGACAGGGGTTTTACGGCCCGGTGCATCCAGCGCGACCTTTGTTTCGCCCCAGCTGCCTGATATATGGCGGTGTGTGGAGGCGACATGGCAGCAGCCATTCAAGACGAAGGCCCCAGTGGCCGCTATGGCAGGCTTCATCAAGGTGGAGGGCCGCTCGGACACAGCGTGTGCGGGGGTGCCCCCCCTTGATGAGAGCCTGGTGGCCCATCTGCTTCCGCGGGCGGCTGGTTGGGCAGAGGGTAAGCAACCCCTGCCCCCGCTGCCCCGGGACCGAGACACTCTGGAATATCTGGACAAGATGTTCAAGCTCGGTACGCAGATGGCGGCTGCAGCAAATAATCTCGGCATGTTGGGCGTCTCCCTGATCACCCCTCAGGCAGCCGCCCCCGCCCTCCTGTCACAAGATGGGAGCGATTATCCGGACCGCGCTATAGGTCAGATGAATAATCTGATTCATGGTGTGGCCGCTGCAGCAGGGCGGGTGATTTCCTTGGCCAGTGGCATCTCGTCACGTGTGGTTGGGACTCACTGCCCTATCTAGAAAAGACCGAGAAGATCTCCTCGGAGCCCCCGTGTCCACGGAGGGGCTCTTTGGGTCGATCTCCTCGGTCACTCAGCGCTTCAGCCGGCTGGAGTAGGAAAGAGTCCAGTTTAGCAGGATGCTACCTCCGGCCCCGCTACACGCTCCTCCACGCGTTTCCATGCAGGCGAGGGAGCGCAGTGCGACAGTGAAGCGGAGGGAGAGGCGCCGGCACGGGGGTCCCGTAGCTGCGGCGCCCTCCACCTCTACGGCCCATCACGTGGTACCGGCATATCGGCAGCCACGGGGAAGGGCTGCCCGACCTCGGCAGGCTCATCAGCAGCAGAGAGCGGCCGGGTGGGGTGCGCCGTCTGCCCGAAGCTGACTGGCGGGGGGAGGTAGCGTCTCGGCGGGGGGAGGAAATCTCTTCGCCCGGGACGCGAGGGTGAATCCCGCCTCTTCCCTATTCGATGCACAGATTCCTTTGAAAAAATTTAAAAATAAAGAAAAAGTTGATCTGTATCCAAGTCTAAGTGTCCTTTGTTTCCACAATGCTACACTTACACATGATGTCTGTACAGATTCCCCACTCGCCGCCCCAGCCATAGCTCCTGTAAGGGAGGAGGCTAGTGGGAGTGCGCAGATGAGAGTGATGAAACGTAAACAAAGCTATCGTAATGTTATACGGGTACAGAAGCATTATGGCCGGCATATTGCTGTTGGGGAACACACTAAGCCTGGGGTTAAGACTCCAATTAATGCAGGTTACCAGAGATGCATTATGGCAGCGCCCGCACTCACAGAAGAGCGCGTGGCGGTGCGTTCAGGGACCTTAGTAGAACGCACTACTCCTATGAGGACTCCGATTAATGATGTTCACCGTAAGGGTGAAAACGGCATTTTGAGGGAGCGCGCGCTCACACATGAGCGTGCGGCGGTGCGTTCAGGGTCCTCAGTAAATAATCGGCCCTTTCTGTGTCGACCCTCCATGGGCGAATCTTCCCTTCACGGGGAGTTTTGCGGCGGGACGGGTCGCCAGAGAGTACCACAGCTTTATAGCTGCGGCCCCACAGCTGAGGGCATGCCCTTTAACACAGTGTTATGGGGAATGGAAACTCAGCTGTGTACTATCAAGGTGGATGGACAGGACGCTGAAACGGGGCTATTCACTCCAGTTCTGCAGCGTCCCACCCCCTTTTATGGGCATGCGAGAGGTGAAGCTATCCTCTCGAGAGGGGATGAGTTTCCTCTCAGCAGAGATTCAGGCTCTGGTGCAGAAACAGGCTGTGTCTGTTGTGCACTCTCAGCGCAGGGAAGAGGGTCTTTATTCCATGTACTTCCTGGTTCCCAAGAAGACAGGGGAATTCAGACCTATTCTAGATCTCCGCAGCCTGAATCGCCACATTTCCCGCAGGAAATTCTGCATGCTAACTATGAAACAGTTACTGGGGCTGGTGCAGCCAGGCGATTGGTTCACAACCATCGACCTGAAAGACGCGTACTTTCATGTAGAAATTGCTCCAGAGCACAGAAAGTATCTGCGTTTTGCCTTCCAGGGAATAGCCTACGAGTACAACAGGCTGCCGTTCGGCTATTCCCTATCCCCACGCACATTCAGCAAATGTGTGGCCACAGCGCTTCAACCGCTGCGCGCACACGGCATGAGAGTTTTCTTTTACATAGACGACCTCATAGTCATGGCTGGGTCACGGGAACAGGCAATGTTTTGCACAGCACAATTGATCACACACCTAACCAGATTAGGCTTTGCGATCAATTGGAAAAAGAGCACCCCCATACCTCACCAACGGGCGTTGTATTTGGGTGTGGTGCTCGATGCAGGCACGTTGCGCGCCACCCTGTCAGAGAGCAGACGTGCGTCCCTTCTTCAGGGGGTACGCAGACTGCGACAGGGGGCGACAGTGACAGCTTTTACTGTCATGCAGACGCTGGGTCTCATGGCGGCTGCTCACATGATGGTCCCGCTGGGGTTACTACATATGCGCCGTCTGCAGAGGTGGCTCTCCAGCCTGCGCTTGGATCCCAAGAGGCACAAGCGGCGGCTGGTGACCATATCCCCCTCAGTGAGGGGCAACCTCCGGTTTTGGGGGTCCCCGGATCACCTCCGGTGGGGGTCTCCACTGGGACGGGTGACCTCCTACATCACAGTGTTCACGGATGCATCCAGAACAGGATGGGGAGGGACCTGCCTGAAGAGGGCTATAGGTGGGCGCTCGGCTCTAACAGAGTCTCGACACAGCAACCTCCTAGAGCTACGGGCGGTAGTGTTAGTCCTCCGGCATTTCAGGCCCCTAATTCAAGGGAGGCATGTAATGGTCAGGAGCGACAACAGCACCACAGTGGCTTACATCAACAGGCAGGGCGGAGTCCGCTCCGCCGCCTTGTTGACCTCAGCGGAGAGGCTGTGGTCATGGGCTTCAGAGGTGGTGTTATCTCTGAGAGCCCTCCATATCCCGGGACTGGAGAACGGGGGAGCCGACCTCATGTCGAGGGGCGGCCCCCTGCCAGGCGAGTGGGTGCTTCACCCGAAGGTGGTGAAGCAGATCTGGGCCCAGTTCGGGAGAGCGGAAGTGGATCTGTTCGCCAGCCGGCGAAACAGCCACTGTGCCCTGTGGTTCTCCATGGCCCTGGGCGACGACCCACCCTTGGGGGTGGACGCGTTTGCACACGAGCCATGGCCAAGGAAGCTGCTCTACGCCTTTCCACCGCTGCGTCTCATTCTCCCTCTCCTGGGGAGAGTGAGGCGAGAACGTCTGTCAGTCATCCTAGTGGCTCCGGACCGCGTTGGGGCGCCGTGGTACTCAGAGATGACACAGATGAAGGTGGGCCAGCCCTGGGCGGTTCCCCAGTTCTGGGGGGCGATGTCTCAAGAGGCAGGTGCAATCGGGGCGTTACCCACTCTCGGCCGTCCTCTCCAGGCTTGGCTCCTGAGAGGGACAGGTTGAGACAGGGTGGATTGTCTGACAGCGTTATTCAGTCTATCCAGGCAGCTAGAGCTGGATCCACCACAGCCTGTTACAGGCCGAAGTGGCTAGGATTCCAGCGATGGTGTGAGGAGAGGAGAATAGAGCCCCTATCTTGTGAGTTAGGCTCTATTTGATCCTTCTTACAGTTACTGGTGGACAGAGGGCTTGCGCATTACACAGTGAAGGTGTATGCAGCAGCCATCTCGTCCTGCCATGAGGGACTTGGCGGCAGGTCAGCCTTTAGTCAACCACTGATGTCGCGGTTTTTACAGGGGGTCAGGAGGCTGCGCCCAGTAGTGCACGCCTCCACCCCACAGTGGGACCTGCCCCTAGTGCTCGAGGCTCTGGCCTCGGGGCCATTTGAGCCTCTGGAGCTCTCCTCTCTGAAAGCATTGTCCTGGAAAACAGCTTTGCTTCTTGCCTTAAGCTGACAGAAAATGCCCCGTTAGTTTAATACACACAGTTAAGCTCACACACTATTTTATGAACATAGTCCGGACAAATAAACCAAAGAAAGTGAAAACCATAAAGCAGATTCAGGCAGTAGGCGTATAGATTCACACTTAAAGTATTAGCCTACAGAACAGAACAGCTCTAAGAGAAGAGATAACATCTGGGGCCTCATGTATGTGCCCAGATGGAAGGCTGACAGGCAGGTTGGCCATCCAGTTATTTTAGCCGGGCCGGCTAAAATAATTGGTTGTGCTTTGTACAGCGCCACGCCTTCCACAGATGAAATGGATGTATTTATTTATTTATTGTCAAAGCATTTAATTTATTCATTGCTATCGGGATGTTAAGAGCATTCCATGGAATATAACAAAAAGTGTTTAACTGGTGGATATAGAGTTGCTGTGGGGGGGGGGGTTGAGATGCACAGGGTTCAGTGGAGACGCTGCGCACAGCTGATCGACAGCTGGAACACAAACCATGAACACATTTCAGATCCAGTCGTCATGACTCCACTCCGGAGGGATTCCCCGATCATTTCTTACAGTTTCTCATCATGGGGGGGTCTCCTGTCCCCGGTGCAAACACACTGACCCACTCCCTGAGGAAGGCTATGTGTATTTATTTTGTCATTAACTTTTTTCGGACCACTTATTTATTTATTTTGGTGACGATCTGACCTCCATGCTGCTACTCTGGTTCAAACTGCATCCACCAAACAATATGATTTATCTCCACCTCCCCAAAAGAACCACAATCTGACACGGTGTGAGATGCCTCTTTTAGCTGTTCTGTCGTCATTTCCTGCGAACTCAGATTGCAAGGAATCTGGGTGTGATCCTAGATAACAACCTGTCCTTCACTGCAAACATCGCTGCTACAACCCGCTGCTGCAGATACACGCTTTACAACATCAGGAGCATGCGTCCCCAGCTGACCCAGAAAGCCACGCAGGTTCTGGTCCAGGCTCTCGTCATCTCACGCCTAGACTACTGCAACTCCCTCCTGGCTGGTCTACCTGCATGTGCCATCCGACCTCTGCAGCTCATCCAGAATGCAGCGGCTCGTCTGGTCTTCAACCTTCCTAAATTTTCCCACACCACTCCGCTCCTCCGCTCCCTCCACTGGCTTCCGATAACTGCTAGAATCCACTTCAAGACACTGGTACTTGCGTACCATGCTGCGAATGGATCTGGCCCTTCCTACATCCAGGACATGGTTAAACCGTACACCCCAGCGCGTGCACTCCGCTCTGCATCAGCCAAACGACTCACTGCGCCATCGCTGCGAGGGGGACCCAAGTTCCCATCAGCAAAAACACGTGGGTTTGCTATCCTGGCTCCAAAATGGTGGAATGAGCTCCCACTGACATCAGGACAGAAGAAAGCTTACACACCTTCCGGCGCAGACTGAAAACTCATCTCTTTCGACTCCACTTCGAGCGATAGAATGACTAACAAAGCACTTATATACTAATAAAGGGCTGGCTTATCTAAAGCCAGTTGAGTAGCACTTGAAATGTTTTTGCTCTATGAAGCCTGATGTACTTATATGATTCTGTTTTCTTCAAGTTTTTATTTTGTTGGTCGAACGCACTTACTGTAAGTCGCTTGGGATAAAAGCGTCAGCTAAATGCAATGTAATGTAATGTAATCTTCTTCATGCAGTCAGTCACAATGAATATTAATACAGGGTGTTTCTTTGACTATTTAAAGGCAAATATGGGCGTTACGTGAAGCCTGCAAAAGCTGCGCCGCATTTCGAGGGAAAACCGGCGTAGGACTTGCGTACAGTGTTTTATAAATCGGAATATTTGTGTGCATATTATTTACTGTGTGCTATAAGCCACCTTCCCACGTGAATCCTACGCAAAGCTTTATAAATGAGGCCCATGATCCTTTACATCAAACACGATTACGTTATTCCGTTACATGTAATACGTTGCTCCAAAAGTCTGTACAAAACATTGTCTAGTTGTTTTGAGACATTTGAATGTTGAAAAGGTACAAATGATAGGCTACCTTTAAGAGTCTACAAACCATGGGCCTGTAGTTGAGCAGTTACTCCAGCAGGACGGGAGGTGTCATTTGACGATACGATACAGGTTATATGATCAGTCAGGACCCTCCAGGACCCTCCAGCTCTCTGTTCGCTTCAAAGGTCAGCACTGTCAAAAGTGTTTTCAATGTGTCTGTGGCATAAATGCATGTGCCACAGCTCGCCAAAGCTGCATGCAATGTAAGAGCTCAGCACGGATGTGTGTTGCCTCCGTGTACAAATCAACTAATGCTGACTCATTTGAAGTCAATTGACTTTTAGTCTTTAAGTTAAAATATTGAGGTGACAATGCAAGTATCCTCCCTCAGGAATGTTACATTTGTGGTATTTGGCTTTATTATTAAATTGGAGTAATTAATTGATTGTCAACACTTCTGAATTATGTCGTACGACGCAGTTAACAAGACTAACTCCACCCTAAGACAGAGGATGGAGACACACAAAGACAATAAGAACCTACAGAGAGAAAGAAAGACACATAGGATCTTGAAGCCAGGTTCATAAACACACACACACACACACACACACACACACACACACACACACACACACACACACACACACACACACGCACGCACGCACGCACGCACGCACGCACGCGCGCACACACACACACACACACACGCGCGCACGCACGCACGCACGCACGCACGCACACACACACACACACACACACACACACACACACACACACACACACACACAGAGACCATGTTTCAGTGCTCAGGTGAAGCAACGGTGAAGCAAGGAAACACTTGAAGGCACATAAAAGATTAATCAATTACAGTGTACAGTGAGCAGGCACACACAGACACAGACACACACACACACAGACACACACACACACACACACACACACACACACACACACACACACACACACACACACACACACACACACACACACACACACACACACACACACACACACACACACACACACACACATACACACACACACACACACACACACACACACACACACACACACACACACACACACACACACACACACACACACACACACAAAGGCACCTTAGTGCACCTCAAGCCATTGTTACTGTCTGCTTTCTCCTCCATTTGTTGTGTGCGTGTGTGTGTGTGTGTGTGTGTGTGTGTGTGTGTGTGTGTGTGTGTGTGTGTGTGTGTGTGTGTGTGTGTGTGTGTGTGTGTGTGTGTGTGTGTGTGTGTGTGTGTGTGTGTGTGTGGAGAGAGAATCTACAGAGTCATGGTAATATCCATTCAGGAAGGTGTCGGCTTTCAGGGGGACGTGTTGACACACGCCCACGTAACCTTGGCAACCGGCAGTCGCTGCGGGTGAAGCACGTTGTTGAGGAGAGCAATTATGCAGTTAGAGCCCTCCCTGAATCATCAAATACAGACACATTAAGTTACACAAAAACACACGCACACACACATTATGGGTCACATGCCGAGTAGAATGTTCGGAGAGGTTCTAGAACACTTTGGGGAGATGAAACACACACACACACACACACACACACACACACACACCACACACACACACACACACACACACACACACACACACACACACACACACACACACACACACACACACACACACACACACACACACACACACAAACAAACAAACAAACAAACAAACAAACACATCTCACTCCTCACATCATGTTTTCTACCTCTCATTTTTATAATAAAAAAACAGCTTGGGCCTGTTCCTCTGTTTCTCACCCTTCATCTCTTTTCTTACATTCTCTGAAAACACTCTTCCTCCCTTTTCCGTCACCCATCCTCTCACTTTTTCCTCACCCGTCCATCCATCCCTCTCTCCTCTTCTCTCTTGCTCAGTGTGAGTGCTAGCTTGGACCCAGCAGGTCTTCTAGGAGAGGTATGACACACCACAGCAGCTCGCACACAGACAAAATACATGCTGAGAAAGTACACACACACACACACACACACACACACACACACACACACACACACACACACACACACACACACACACACACACACACACACACACACACACACACACACACACACACACACACACACACACACACACACACACACACACACACACACACACACACACACACACACACACACACACACACACACACACACACACACACACACACACACACACAGGCAGGTCATGCAGAGAGACTCAACTATTGCTGTTCAAGAGAAAGCTTGTGGCATATCCGCCTCTCTGATTCTACATTCCACTTTCTACTTATTTCCACTTTCACTTTTTTTTCCCGCTTTCTGTCTTTCTAGTCTGTTCAGATAAAATATGGCAAACAGAATGAACCAACACAGACAATAAAACATGCTAATAACCTCCTACACAACACAGTCTGGCTGGCAGGTTTAAGCCACATTAGGCGCTTTCACACCGGAGTACTTTCCCCCGTACTTTTCCCGTTTAGTTCCGATAGTTCCTGGAATTTTGCGTTCACACCAAAAAGAGTACTTAGTTCAGAGAACTTTTACCCCCATTTGTAGTGCCTGCTAGAGAGGTGGTACTATCCTGGGGAGAAAAAAGTTCCAATTTCAGATTGGCTGGGCGAATTGTAAACCACGCCCCGTAAAACTCTGAAAGGTTTTTGTGAAGCTGCCATTTAATTTCCTCGCATCAGCATTATTAGCATTAGCATTAGCCCAGCGCACCAACTGAGAGACAAAAGGTGATGAGGAGGTGTCGGCGTTCTGGCGATTTACTCGGAAGGCTTCAGTAGAAGCTGCTGGGAGTCCCAGCAGCTTCTACTGAAGCCAGTCCCCAACTAAGGGGACTTCCGGCCGGGGACTTCGGGTGTAGAGATGGGTGAGTCCTGATTAACCCGGATCCTAGTAATGAGCGTGACGAGTCTCCCCTCTCCATTAACCCAGTCCTTTGAGTCCTACACCTGGTGACGTACAAATTAAAACTATAAATTGCGTCACTCGCTACTCTTCATATAACATGTAAAATCACATTACAACCTACCCCAGTCCATCTGCCTAGCCTTTAGCAAGTATAGCTGCCAGAAGTTATCGTTTGGTTCAGGGGAGGGGACGTGGATCAGTGAAACTTCCTGCTGACTCGTGGGGACTCAGAGCCGTAACCGTAGCAGATCCAGAGATCCAGGCAGACTCATCCTGCACGAGTCAACAGCAGACTCAGATTCGCAAATCCTCACTCACTGAATCAAGGGAACTTCCTTCACTTCCTGCAGACTCGTGGGGACTCAGAGCCGTAACCGTATAGCAGATCCAGAGATCCAGTCTCGTCATGCACGAGCATAGCCGCGGGAACTGGGAAGTCATTTTACTTAGGGGGTGCGGACAAAAGTCGGGAGAAATTTCAAAAACAGTAACATGAAGTTTTTCAAATGTACACCATTCGCAGCCCCGCCTCCAGCACCCCTACTTCCCGCAGCTATTGTGCACGAGTCAACAGTAGACTCAGAGATTCGCAAATCCTGACTCACTGTGCAAAACATAGCAGACTCGTGCGGACTCAGAGACGTAACCGTATAGCAGCAGATCCAGAGATCCAGCAGACTCGTCGTCATGCACGTCAACAGCAGACTCAGATTCGCCGGATGGCCTGCCCATCGATATCTATAAAAGATTTGAAGCGAAATTAAAGGCACCCCTTTTGGAAATGTTTATTGAATCTATTCAAAATGACAAGTGCGAAAATATGCGCCCTATAAGCCTCCTAAACTCAGACTTGAAGATACTTTGTAAGATCTTGGCAAGAAGACTGGAAGGCCTGCTGCCGGAAATTATAAAAGAGGATCAAAATGGGTTCATGGTTGGCCGTCAGGGATTTCACAATGTGAGACGGGTTTTGAACGTTCTACATGACCAAAGGGGTGCCAGATACAGCTCTCTTGGCATTAGATGCTGAAAAAGCTTTTGACAGAATGGTTCTATTTGTTTGAACTTCTTGTCCGCTTTGGCTTTGGGGAGAATTTTTGTAATTGGGTAAAACTTGTATACAACGACCCGTATGCAGAAATAATTACAAATAATATCATATCAAAGCCGATAAGGATCGGTAGGGGCTGTAGACAAGGTTGTCCTCTATCCCCCCTTCTTTTCTTAATCGCAATTGAACCATTTGCTATTGCTGTGAGAGAGCACACGATGATTTCAGGCATACATGTGAGAGGGTTTGACCATCGAATAGCTCTTTACGCTGATGACGTGATTCTCTTCCTTAGAAATCTGGAGAACTCTATACCGGCTCTTATGGATCTGATTAAAGGGTTCAGCCAAATATCGGGTTACAAAGTAAATCATTCAAAATCCTCCATCATGCTCCTTAACTCGGAGGAAAGGTCTAACCCACCCAAACATGCTGGTCATTTTAGAACAGTAAATACTTTCACTTACTTGGGTATTCAGATTGTCCCCAAATTGGAAGATATTGTGAACTCTAACTATAATCCGATTATAGAGTCTATTTCCAAATCAGTTGATAGATGGTCAAACCTTCCGATCTCTCTAATGGGTAGATTTACTATTCTCAAGATGAATGTTCTCCCCAAGCTTTTATATTTATTTCAAAACATCCCCCTGCCACCCCCACCAGATTTTTTTCCTAGAATGAAGAAAATGTTTAGTAATTTTATATGGAATAACAGACGCCCCAGGCTCCGTTTGTCTCTTTTGTACTTGCCTTATGATAGAGGAGGATGACAGTTCCCTAACATGTTGTGGTACTACTGGGCAGCTCAGCTGAGAACATTGATGTTGTACTACACAGAGGAGAGGCCTCCGGTGTGGAGGGATGTTGAGTCTTGCTCCTTAAAGCTCCCACTTCCTACTTATCTATACTCTGACAACCCTAAAAACCTTAAAAAAACTACAACTAACTCTTCTCTCTCCTGGTTCAGCCCGATATGGGGAAATACTCTTTTTGTGCCAGGGAATGCCGATGGATGTTTTAGACTATGGGCGGAAAAGGGGGTGGGACAGTTAAAAGACATGTTTGGAAGTGATAATGGGAAGTCTTTATCATTTGCGGAACTTGTCAGTAAACACGAAATTCCTCGTAAATTGTTTTTTCAATACTTGCAACTCAGGAGCTTTGTAGGAGCGAACCAGGACCGACTCATGCTGGCCCCTCCTCTGTCCATATTGGAGACACTTTTAATTAAAAACCCCTTTGGGAAGAGCATCATATCTAAATTCTACAATCTCCTGCTGGCGTTCTCCTCAGAATCCTCCAACTCTAGACCCAATGCTTGGAAAAATGACTTACAGGAAAATCTAGCATTGGAACAGTGGAGCACAGCTCGTAAGGCGGCCCAAACACAGACGGGGAATACGCGTCTAAAGCTTCTGCAATACAAGTGGCTAATGAGAGTGTACATTACACCAGAAAAATTGAATAAATGTAACGCTAATATCCCAGACACGTGCACCAGATGTGGGGAAGGAAAAGGCACACTGTTTCATTGTCTATGGTTATGTCCAAGAATAAGGGAATTCTGGGAAGAGGTTAGGGTAACAGTACAGAATATTTTAGCGATCAGCTTAAAGCTGGAACCAAAATTGTTCCTACTTGGCCTATATCCGGATGGACATAACATACAACGTTATAAACAAGTTTTTATAGATATATGTTTATTACAAGCAAAAAGAGTGATTGCCTTAACATGGAAAAAGTTGGGCAAACCTAGTATTGCACAGTGGTTTAGGGAACTTTCTTTATGTCTGCCTTTAGAAAAAATCACTTACATTCTTAAAGACAAACAAGAACTGTTCCAGAAGGTCTGGGGATGTTTTATAGAGTACACCAAGAACAACGGCCGATCTCAATTTCTGAACGAAACTGGGGCAGGATAATGCCATAATTCTATAATGTGTTACAATATGGTAAAATGTAAATGACTGTGATATCCTCTGTAGAAATACGGTCCTATTGCTGGAAAACTCGATGGTTGCCGATGTATTAGAGTGCCCTTCTGGTATGTACCAATTTAATTTAGTGTTGCTACTTTTCTTTAATGTAAAGTAGTTGTCCTGTGTATATATGTATTGCTTTTGGCTCTATGTCTTCGTCCTATGTGATTTTTTGTAAACTGAAAATCAATAAACATATTGAAAAAACAGTAACATGAAGTTTTTCAAATGTACACCATTCGCAGCCCCGCCTCCAGCACCCCTACTTCCCGCAGCTATTGTGCACGAGTCAACAGTAGACTCAGAGATTTGCAAATGACTCACTGTGCAAAACATAGCAGACTCGTGCGGACTCAGAGACGTAACCGTATAGCAGCAGATCCAGAGATCCAGCAGACTCGTCGTCATGCACGTCAACAGCAGACTCAGATTCGCTAAATCGCAAAATAACCATCAACATTTTTTATTAAAGCAAAAGACACTGTTTAGCGGAGGTTAATGTAACGTTAGATTAATATGCTCGTGAAATGCAACCACTTTTCGGTTTCACCGGTAGGATTTCTACGCTCTTGGTGATGCTGACTCATATGTTTCAAAGGACTCGTATGATCCGGATCTCTTCAATGACTGACTCAGAAGACTCAGAGTCCGTAAAAGGATCCGGATTTGCCATCTCTATTCGGGTGGCAGTATACGCCGTGAAGTTGTTTGCGGCCTGCCAGTAAACCCAAAGCAGAAGAAGACGAAGTGACGTCAGCGGCTTCTTTGCGTAATCTGCAGGGAACTTATTCCGGTGTGAACACGATCTGTACTTAGTTCCATGGGGGTACTAAGTGCTGGGCACTAAGTGCTGGGCAGTGGGCTCTAAGTATGGCAAAGTACTTGGTGTGAAAGCGGCTAATGGCAGTGTTTTATTTTACATTGTGGAAGAAACATACATTTGTGGCCGAGTAATCCGTTACAGTTTATTTAAATAGGAAATATTATTATAATTTCAAGGTCCATATTTGTATTTTGCGCAGACATGTCTCCATGCTTTAATGTTCAAAAAGCTCTTTATTTTTCTCATACTGCCTGTGCTGCAGCACCTCTTTTCACCCTCTGTCTGAAACCAGAGCCCAGTCTGCTCTGAGTGGTTAGCTGGCTGGTTCTGTTGTGATTGGTCAACTGCTTAGAGATGTCCTGCCCCTTACACTATCACGTACAATGTGTTGGAGCGCTAGCCAATAGAAGCGCGAGTGTCACAAAGTGATGTCACTCTGTTACGGAAGTAAACAGAGGAGTCCAATAGAGGCATTTCAGGCAGGGGAGGGGGGGGGGGGGGTGTAGGAGAGAAACTCCCTCTGGAGGGAACACAGGGATTTTAGCCTTTGCAGACCAACCCAGCTTCTATGAGTAAATGGCGCAGCCCTCTAAGGCTATCGCTATTGGGTAATCCCCCTGCGCATCCGCGCAGCACTGAAAACTTGTAGTCCACGCCCACCCACAAGGTGGGCCCCACCCTCGGGCCTCCTTCCGGTATAAGTAGGAATGGGGCCCGGCAATCTGCTCCCATACAAAATAACTTTTCTTTAGCTATTCGTAGAGCCAGTGGGGCCCAGCGCTTAGAGGGCTGCGCCATTACTCATAGAAGCTGGGTTACAGTAGGTAACCTCAGTTCTATTTCGTATATGCCTTCGCCCTCTAAGGCTATCGCTATCGGGTTAAGGGCGAAGCATGATGTAGTCTGCGCCCCACTGGGTCCGCCCGGCACTAGAAGCACAGACACACCTGCTCAATAACACCCCCTGCCTGTTGTGCCATGCGTAATGGCGCATCACCGTCCCTGAACATAGAAAAACATGCCTATCTTCCCCACGGGGTGAAGGCTGGGAACAATACATACCGGCCGCTGTGAGAAAGTAGAGACGAAGGTCCCACCTTGTCCAGCGATCATAGAGGGGGAACAGCTGCTCTCTGCGTGTCAGACAGGTAGGAGAGCGCCCAGCTGGATCCCTGACGTCACTCACTCTGACCAGGCACTCCGTACAAAGTGTGTCAGAGGAAAAAGGAACATCCCTCCTATAAGAGGGAAAAAGGGCCGCTCTCCGCGTGCCGTGAGGCAGGAGAGAGGCGCTGTCTCCCTGACGTCACTCACTCCGACGTCAGGACACCCAGTACAGGGTGTGTCAGAGAGGAATGGGAGACATCTCTCAAATAAAAATGAATACATGAACAGGGGGAAGACCAAGATGCAGCAGTGCAAATATCTTCCACTGACATTCCTCCGTGCAACACCGTGGAGGAGGAAATTGGTGTTCTCCGGGGGCTCCACCCCAGAGGAGACATATGCCTGCGCCACAGCCTCACACAGCCAGTGTGACAGCCGTTGTGCAGACAGAGGTTGGCCGATCGAGCGCTCTCTATAGTGCACAAACAGGCGCTGAGAACAGCACCAGGCAGCCGTGCGCACCACATAGCAGGACAGCGCGCGCACAGGACAGAGGAGATGAGACGTGGCTTCTTCCTCCGACCTGTAAGGAGGGGGGAATAAGCCAGCCAGGTGATCACTCTTGACCTAAAAGAGTTGTGATGACCTTAGGCATGAAGCCAGGTGAGGGCGTAAAACAGCTGAACTGCCATCTCCTTGGATCCGGAGGCATGACGGAGCCACAGAGAGAGCAGACAAATCACTCACCCTTTTCTCTGATAGAGCCAAAAGCAGTACTACTTTGGCTGAACACAGTTTAAGGGGAACCTGATCAGGTTCAAATGGGGCTTTGCTTTAGTGCGCGCAAGACCAAAGCCAATTCCCACTGAGGCGCCAGTGCGCGTGACACAGGTCTGAGTCTCCGTACTCCTCGCATACAACGGCTGCTGCGTTCTGCGAGCCCCTCTGTTAATTTCGCGGGGAATATACATTGCTCTGATGGAGAGCAACGTGTGTGCGCGCCCAGAACAGCAGCCGCCTGGCTGCGTTCAGAAGCTGCGCAGATCGTACTCCTCCCTGGTGATTGAGGTAGGCTGCTTCCATAGCCGTGGCCTGTTGTCTGTGCAAATCAACACCTGTTTGATTGTACAGCAACGGGGCGACTCCCCCGTTCTTTTCCGAGATTTAGAAAAATAGTAGGGGTAAAAACCGCGCAAGACACTGTTCCTGGGATGACAGGAGTGTTTCTTGTATCCCATGGAACTGCTGGGGGAGAGGCTTCTCTGTGATGTGCCGTAATGTTCATCATGGTGACGAGCCACGCCATCGCCGCCGCTGCCCGTGAGGCAAAAGGGCTGCGAGGGAGTTTCCACATGCTGCATTTCACTCCGTCTCTCATCATGAGGCGCGTACACGCCCAGAGGATGAGAGGTGTGTGTATGCTGTCCACACGAGGCGTTATAACGGTGCTCGTGGATTTATTATGACCGTGTGTAGGAGGCATATCTGGGACAGAGGAATGCCGCGAGCTCTGCAGTTTATAAACCAATAGGTTTAAAACAGCAGGCTTCTGCAGCGAATGAACCACCTCTGGAGTGTCCCCCTGTTGGAAGAGACCCAGGGGGATCATCAGGTGACCAGCTGACGCCAACGCCGAGCAGCTGCGTCACGGAGAGGGCTGTGTGGGTTGTGACATGCCGGAGGAGAGCTGTCAGTTCCTCCACTCGCTGCCGCGAGAGCCGCGCTCTGCTGTTTGAGTTTAAATCCACTCCAGATAAAGGTTTGTCTGAGAGGGAAGAGGACAGCTCTTCTTCCAATTCATTATGAAACCCAGGCCTTGACAGATGCAATACGAGATGTACCGTCTGTAAAGCGACTTCCTCCCTGGAGTGAGCCAACAAATAGCAGGTCGTCCATAGAAAACCACACTCTCATCCGGCCGCACGTGCTCGAGATGTGTTTTTTTGGTCGTCATGGTGACGAGCCACGCCAGAGCCCCTGCCGCCGCTGCCCGTGAGGCAACCCAAGGTGTGCTTGGACCGAAAGGGCTGCGCGGGGGCCTCCACACGCTGCGTCTCACTCTTTATTAAGGCCGTGTGTACGAGGCGTATCTCGGACAGAGGAATGCCACGAGCTCTGTAGTTTATTAACCAACAGGCTAAAACCAGGCTTCTGCAGCGAGCCCTGCTGTCTACTAATCAACAGATTAGTGGCAGCCGGCTTAATTAGCGCGCTCTGAAATGTATTAACTGACAGGTTAAAACCAGGCTTTAGCAACGAGCCCTGCTGGCTATTAACCGACAGGTTATAGGCAGCTGGTTTACACAGGGCGTGAGGCAACCCCAGTTGGGCTTGGACCGAAAGGGCTGCGCGGGGGCCTCCACGCGCTGCCGCTGGGGGTACTCAGCCTGGAATACTGCTCATTCCCCCGTTCTAGCTTCTCTGTGATGTGCTGTAATGGTCGTCATGGTGACGAGCCACGCCATTGCCCTCGCCGCCGCTGCCCGTGAGGCGAAAGGGCTGCGAGGAAGCCTCCACACGCTGCGTTTCACTCCGGCTGTCATCATCAGGCGTGTACACACTCAGGGGATGAGTGGAGGTGTGCACAGTGCTGTCCACATGAGGCGTTATAACGGCGCTCATGGGTTATTATGACCGTGTGTAGGAGGCGTATCTCGGACAGAGGAATGCCGCGAGCTCTGCAGGTTATTAACCGATAAGTTAAAACCAGCAGGCTTCTGCAGGGAGCAGATTAGTGGCAGCTGGCTTAATTACTGGCTCTGCTTCCTCGGATGCTCTCGCGGAGCAGACCAGGAGCGGGGGAGCCTCACTCCCCTTTGACTCGCCGCCGGGAGACCCTGTGGGGAGCGGAGACGTGGGACGAAGCCCCTGCAGCCGCCGAAGGGCAAGTCTGATGCCGAGGTGGTTGCTGTGGGCGTCTCTCCGCTTGCGGCCTCCTGTGGCCGGCGTGGACGCCGCAGCTGCTGCGAGCGTGGGTGCCGCTGTGGGCGCTCAGCAGGCTGGAGCCAGCTGTACATGCTGGCGAATGCCGTCCGCCTGTTCCGCGGCCGTCTTCATGGACTCCACCATGGCGTGGAACTGGGGTCTGAACAGCCCGTCCGGGCTGATTGGAGCGTCCAGTAGCACTTTTCTGGCCGTCTCCGTAACAGACGCCTGCTTCCGCCAGAGGTGGCGCTGGATCTGTGTCACCCACGCGGAAATCCTCGCCTGGGAGACAGCGACAGACGCGCACAGAATGAGCGCCGTGCTGGCCGCCTTGCTGATTTCCTCTGCCTCGGTGGTGGACCGCTCTCCCAGTGTCCCCACCGAGTTGGAGAGCAGCGCGATGTTATTCGCAGCCGCGCTGTGGTGACGGAGAGGGGGAAAGCATGTTCGGCCGCCAAGCTGGCACCCTGCTCCGAGGAGGGAGGGGAGAACCGCACGGTAAACCGTGGAGGGAGGCGGGGCAGGAGTTTCTTCGGACTCCTGCCCGGCACTCCCCAGGGATACGAGGCCCTGTCCACGGCTCGTAAGCCTGGACGGGCCAATCGTCCTCCTCGGCCACAGCAGCAAGAGCGTCCGCTCTCCGCTTCCTGTCGCCCGAGGGGAGACGGGCGCAGTGTGTGCATGCTACCTGCTGGTTTAGAGCCGCGTACGCGTGGGACAATCACGGACGCAGTTGTTGCTCATGATGATTCTCAATTGCTGTGCTTCAGTAACTGTGCTGGTTTGCTGAAGAAAAGAGGGAGCAGATTGCCGGACCTCCTTCCTATTCATACCGGAAGGAGGCCCGAGGGTGGGGCCCACCTTGCGGGTGGGCGTGGACTACAATTTGTCAGTGCCGCGCGGGGGCGCAGGGGGATTACCCAATAGCGATAGCCTAGAGGGCGAAGCCATATACGAAATAGAACCATAGAACACACTACAGGGAATCCAATTCGGATTCATGTGCGGCTGTTTTTTCAGTGTATTCCCACAGGGTGTGTCCAGCAAACTGACAAGCCACGCTCACAATTTAGCAACATTTAGCAGAGGGCGGCTGTTAATCTCCCACTCTGTTTATAACTCAAGGTGTTTCGCGATCATTATGAAGCTTGGTATTCATGTCAGGATCTCTATTTTGAAAATGCATGACACACCGTGCGCCCAAGCACCAAGGACGGAGGTGTAGCCGGGCCACAGGGGACAGTGCAGTTAACGGCTTTAATTTTGCCCTTGATGAATTTACAGGATATACGTTGAAAGCAGAGAGGGACATGAAGGATATATAGTCACCAGACAATTGTGGTGCTTTCCATTTGTTATTCAAATCAATGTTTAAACCAAAGATTCTGTTTTTTAAAACAACTCCAAAACAAATCCAACCTTTTAGGAGTTACTTTTCTGATTAATTGAAATAGCAATGATGCTATATCAAGAATAATAATTAAAGTAAATTGCTGTAAAACAGGGGTGGGGAACCTCCGGCCTCCGGGTCATATACGGACCGCGAGACCACTTGGTACGGCCCTCGAGGTAATTTATAAACACACGCAAAAAAGAAAAAAATGAAAGAAATCTATACCGCAAAATATTAAACAAGCGAGTGCCTGTTTTTCCTGGCCAAGGTCAGGGTCCTTGAACACAACACGAGCCTAACGTGTCATCACGTGGTATATGTCTCGTCTGACAGGGGTGTAGTTCTGACCGAGAGCACCAGAACGTTGCTCCGGGCCGGCACTTCAGAAATTGCAGTACCCATAAGGAGCCGTACACATGCCGCAGTAGTTGCGTGGCTGTGTCTTTAGTTGTAAGCCCGGTGGCGATCTGTTCATCTGTCATACTGATCATACAGTCAATAACTGTGTTGTTATTAGCATCTGGTTAGCTAGCTATGCTAACAGCCAGTGAGGTAAAGGCACATCTTTGATCATTATAGTTATAAAAAATAAGAGAATAAAGTAAAAAACACTATATGACAGTAAAAAAAAAGTTGTTATTAATAAAAAAGAATACATTTTAAAAGGTGAGTGATTTGTAAAATATCCATAAAGAAAACGAAAATCTGCTTACAGTTCTGTTTCATATGGGTGTTGAGAGATGTATCCAGATCTCTTAATTTTGCTCTCAAAGTGCACCAGATTGATGCTTTTAACTTCAACATTTAAAAAAAAAATCTTCCCGGGGGAGCATGCCCCCCGGACCCCCCTAGAGGAGGTTAGGTCCCCCCCCCCACTTAAATCATGTTCACATGGATAGGAAACTAAATACATTTGCACACATCTTGTGTCCATATCTTTCTGTTGTGGTGGTCATGCCACACCGTGCACGTGCATGCATGAGTCATGGTGAGATATCTGGATTAAGAGGTTGCTTTTTCTTTGCACAGCATGAAATAAAGGCCAAATGGCTGTGATAGTTTTTTTAAGCAGAGGTCAATAATATGTACGGCCCTAGGAGGATGTTGAAAAAATTGAAATGGCCCTTGAGGGGAAAAAGGTTCCCCACCCCTGCTGTAAAATGTGTTCTCTTCAGATTCTTATTATTAACATTTTTATTTAGAAAATGTACAATTGTTTTCAACGTTGTTAAAATGGGCTTAAGATTTTCATTGCCAACAGCCAGCAGCTGTAGCTCTTGTACAAATGACAAATAGAGCCTTGAGTCTTTGAGTCATGAGTTGGAGGTTAGAAAAAGAGAGAGATGCAGAGCGAAAGAAGCAACAGTAAAGACAATTCTAAAGAGACAGAAGTTTAGACGAATAAAATGAGGACAAGGGACCAGTGGTTGCTGTGTTTTACGGGGTGGACAGTTTCAGAAAGAGGAACATTTGTAAAAAATACTGCAGACCCCTATAATGGCTGCAATTAAATGTATTTATTTGTACAAAACATGACTTCCATGGGTTAACATAAGGGATCTATTGGAGGGCAGTGTGAACAGAAGGATTACAGCTGCAGAATACGGGTAAATGTACACTGGTGAAAAACTCTCTTCTTACAGAGGAGAGGACGAGAGGAGTTGATGTCAGTTGTGCTCGGCTGCTTCTTTTCCGTGTAAAACGGGCTATTTCTGCAGCTCCTCTCCCTCTCTGTTATCCTCACCTGATCACTGCTGCCCCCCTCTCCCTCTCCCTCTCTCTCTCCCTCCCGCTGTGCTTCTCCTCAGCTCTTCCTCTCTTTATCTCTTCCTCCTTCACTCTTTCTCCACCACTCTTCCACACTCCGCTGGCTCTAGCAAACGGCTCCCCTGTCATATTATCTTACACCCACCCACCCACCACACACACACACACACACACACACACACACACACACACACACACACACACACACACACACACACACACACACACACACACACACACACACACACACACACACACACACACACACACACACACACACACACACACACACACACACACACACACACACACACACACACACACACACACGTATACTCTGGGGGTAAGAGAGGCCCACCGCAGGGGATGAAGGTAACAACTTGGTCACGTATTTAAAAAAAGATACTCCGTTCCTTCTGTTGTATTTGATCTTTTTAATTATTTGATACACTAAATAAGCAATTTAGAAAATATATGCCATATATAGGCTAGCTGGCTATTATTGATACACTGTGCGTACCAGATAGGCTACTAAAATTAGTTTCAAAACTTAAGCAATGGCAGATGTTAGACAACAGCTTCAAAGTGATTATTTTGGGTCTTTATGAGAGATAGGCCTACATGAGAGAAGAGAAGACTCAATGGATTGTTTCTCCACCACAGTCATTTAAGGACACCCCAGCCTTATATATCATTATATATTGTATATGTGCACACGATGCATTCACTGGCAGCTGCAGTAACGACACATATGTAACACCGTTAAGGACATTTGTTTTTTTACAGATCTCAGATAGGCTACTGTGCCGGAGAACTGTAACAAAAAGCCGAGTAAAGTTTATTTATATTCAGTGTGTGCGTGTGTGTGTTTTCATACTTCTCAATATCACACACACTTCCACAAAGACTTTAGAAAGCAATACAGTTTGTTGAAATAAATTAAAGTAGACTTTTACGTAGCCTATTTGTTGTAGCCTATGTTCTTGCTGAATTATTTTATGAGCTGAATTTTGTTATATTGCATGTTTGAAATTGGGCAGTTATTCCTCTCATTTGACTGATACAATGCCAATATATATATATATGTTTTTCTTTTGCAACAAAGTAGCCTAACAGCACAGAAGCTGTTTCAAAAGAGACAAAGAACACAGTATTCTGTTATGTGGCCGTTGTGGAGACGCTTTGCTATATCCACACAACAACAACACCAGCAAAAAAAACGCAAATAAAAAAATACTTTATATTTATGCCAAGTGAGCGGGGTGAAAAGGACTTCTCCGCTCGGCTTCTGTGTTTCCTGTGTGGTCCGCTCAAAGGGTTAAAGCCCAGAGTGAACTGAATTGTAAGAAGTTGGTTTCCAAGGGAAACTGTTCTCACCGTTCCAGCTGAGGCGGAACAAACCAACTGACTGACACGGAGGGGGTAGGGGGGTGCGATAAGAATACGAATTAATGTCGTTATGCATCGCATATTAAATATCACCATACATATGTCCAAGCATTAGAATACGTTAAGGACGCTACTTTCAGCATTCTTTGTTATTTCATCTCTGTTTAATCGCTAAAATTAGTACTACTACTTGCCTCCACCCCTGCCGTACAGCTAGAGTGCCGGGGTCCCTGCCAAGTCGGTTTGAAAAGAGCAGACAAAGGCTTTGAGCCTAGGACGCCCCTCTCTCTCTCTCACTCTGCCTACAAAGCCAACCTAGCTCTATCTTTCCTGCTTTTCTATCATGGACATGTTTTTGAACAGGCGGCGTACAGAGTGATGGTTTTATTTTTACTTTCTTATTCTGAAATGCACGACCGTCTGGATCCCCGCTCGGCCGAGAGAGGAAGGCTTTCAGTAGGTTTAATACAAGGAAGCGTCGTCTGAGAGAGGGAGAGAGAGGGGGAAGGATTGACGTTTTCCTCCTCTCCTCCTCCTTCCTATAGCCCCCTCTCCTCCTCTTTTTGGCGGAGAGAGGAGTTGAGGCAGGAATAAACGCTTTTTTTTTGTTTTTCCTCATTTTTAAATGCAGTTGAATCCTACTGCGCAACGAGACCGGATCACGTGGGTTTGGAGAGAGTTGGATCGATGTTGGACAGTTCAGTGTGAGAAAAGAGAGAAACAAACAACTCCTATTTCTTTTTACTTCTGTGGATAACTGGGACTGTTGATACTTTTGCATAATTGCAAGAGAAGGGGAGAAGGGTATTTGCTCAGCCTTGGAGGTGTGGAGTATTAATTCTTATATGCCTGGGGTTTGAAAAACAATGGAGACGCACATTTCGTGCCTCTTCCCGGAAATTTTGGCCATGATTTTTAGCTATCTGGACGTGAGGGACAAAGGCAGGGTAGCACAAGTGTGTATCGCTTGGAAGGACGCTTCCTACCACAAGTCAGTGTGGAGGGGGGTGGAGGCCAAGCTGCACCTCCGCCGGGCCAATCCCTCTCTGTTCCCCAGCCTCCAGGCCAGGGGCATCCGGAGGGTCCAGATCCTGTCCCTGCGCCGCAGCTTGAGTTATGTGATCCAGGGAATGCCTAACATCGAGTCCCTCAATCTGTCCGGTTGCTACAACCTCACAGATAACGGGCTGGGTCATGCGTTTGTGCAGGAGATCCCATCTCTGAGGGTTTTGAACCTGAGTCTGTGCAAGCAGATCACAGACTCCAGTCTGGGCAGGATAGCTCAGTATCTGAAGAACCTGGAGGTGCTGGAGCTTGGTGGCTGCAGCAACATCACCAACACTGGGCTTCTGTTGATAGCCTGGGGCCTCCACCGGCTCAAGAGCCTCAATCTGAGGTCCTGCAGGCATGTCTCGGATGTGGGGATTGGACACCTGGCCGGTATGACCCGCAGCGCGGCGGAGGGCTGTTTGAACCTGGAGTACCTGACTCTGCAGGACTGTCAGAAACTGACGGACCTGTCACTCAAACACATTTCCAAGGGGCTGAGCAAGCTCCGGGTTCTGAACCTGAGCTTCTGCGGGGGGATCTCAGACGCTGGGATGATCCACCTCTCCCACATGGCCTCGCTGTGGAGCCTCAACCTACGATCCTGTGACAACATCAGTGACACGGGGACCATGCACCTCGCCATGGGCACCCTGAGGCTCTCCGGGCTTGACGTCTCCTTCTGCGATAAGATAGGGGACCAGTCCCTAGCATACATCGCCCAGGGGCTGTACCAGCTCAAGTCCCTGTCCCTGTGCTCGTGTCACATCTCTGATGACGGGATAAACCGTATGGTGAGGCAGATGCACGAGCTGAGGACCCTGAACATTGGACAGTGTGTGCGCATCACGGACAAAGGGCTGGAGCTCATAGCGGACCACCTGACCCAGCTGGCGGGCATCGACCTGTATGGATGTACCAAGATCACCAAGAGGGGGCTGGAGAGGATCACACAGCTCCCCTGCCTTAAAGTGTTGAACCTGGGACTCTGGCAGATGACAGAGAGTGAGAAAGTGAGGTGATTGGAAATGCTTTGCCCTTTTTGTTCTTCTGGTTTTGGATGGGGACCGAGGGGGGCCTGAGGAGCAGAAAGAGGGGGAATAGTTGGGCGGGTAAATTTCTTTTCTTGTTTAAAAAGAGAGAAAGCCTCCCTTAGCCTCCTGTGGGGTTGTGTAAGGTGTGCTTCTCCCATGTGACAACAATTATGTTCATGTTTTATTTTTCCTCTGTTGGCCTTGCAAGATTCCAATTTGTGTTTGATATTACCTAACATCCTGCCTGGTAGGAAGCAATTTAAACTTACTTTTGCTATGAGCTCATGAAAACCCCTCTTAGCAAATATTTTGATCTTGTATAATTCCGTTTTAATATCTCAGAAAGTCTGACATACTGGAATAACTTGCAATGCAAAGCTTGTTTCACATTCATTTACTGAAACTTGCTTCAAGAACAATTCTTAAAGTTCCATTTGCATCCATCCAAAGTTGCATCCACGTTTTGATTTAAAGCAAAGTGAGGTTTAAAAACTTTTATTTGTATTATTTTAAAGTGAGTCTGGATCGAATACACTTATGACTAATCTCCGCTACAGCCATCACGCCTAAAAAACATTTGGCTACCTCGTATGTGGTTGTTTTCAAAGGGGTGTATACCCTTAAAAAAAAAAACAGAAGGAAAGCGAGAATGAGAGACTGGGAGAAAATGTGCCTAAAGGGACTGTGTCTGCCCCCTCCCCCATCCCTCCCCCTCTCCCTCCTCCGTGAGCAGAGCTGGAGAAAGGATACAATCTAACTACCTTTGTTAATTTAGCCCCGTAAGCAGCAACTATTTCCCAGAGAGAAAGAGAAAGGGGAAAACGAGCTGTAAAATATTTTCAGATTTTAATGACGACGCTTTATGCAAACAAAAAAAACAGCCCCGCTTGTGTGCAAGAGCTTTTATATGGTTTGTTTTCCTCATTATTTTGGGATAAAGTCCAACTTTGATGTCCTTAAGAGACGTGATATGTTCAAGCTTTGACCTACAGTATAAAGGAGGCGAGATTATCAGCATATCCTTAGAAGAAATCCCTACATTCACATAGGAATATCAAAGTGCTACAATGCTAAATCAAATATATAATCAGGCTGGTATTAAACCCAACGTTCAACCATAAACAGGAATGTTTTTTTTTCTAAGGGGTGCTGGTGGGAATAAATGTCAGTGGATGTTCAGAGCGTCGTACTTCAAATTGAAGTGATTTCTATATCTTCTACCCTTTTATTGATCAAAAATAAACCAGGGTTTGTCTCATGGCTTTATTTTCCCACGTTAATGCCAACACAGGTCGCATTCATATTCATGTTGCTCTCACCGGTGAGAGAAAGAGAGGAGGGGTAAGGGATATCTTTTTCCTCTTCTTTTTCTCCATCTCTCCCCGAATAAAAATACCCTGAATCCATTTTGAGACATGCTCAGAATAAGGAGCCATCGATTATTTTTCTTTCCCTCTCTCCGTGTCGGGTTACAGGCGGAATGCATCTCTTTCTCTCCCCATCTCTCTCTTTCACACACACACACACACACACACACACACACTTGCACACACCGAGGCCTGTGTGTGTGTGCACGTTTTAATGTAATGCAATGACCTGCTAAAATTAATATACGGATGTGCGTCCTGCTGAAAAAGCTGTGTGTGTTTGAAAATAAAAAAGATGTACTGTATATTATGTGTTTGTAAAGAAGAAGAAAAACGGCAGAATCCCAAAATTAAATTGTTTTATATTCTTACGGTTTAAACAATTAAAGATATTTATATAATGAACGAAAAATAGCTGTGTGGCCAACTTTTGTGTAGGTGTAGCACTTCCCTGTTGTCATGCTGTGTGTCTTTTCTTTAAGGATGTGAACAATCTCTCCACATTGTTATTGTCGAACATTGTTTATTCCTTACACAGTCAGTATTGTTATATTGTCCATTATCATGGGCATTTAATACAATTGGGGCTTTTGTAAGAATGCCTAGCTCCTAATAACCACCCACACATGTCTGAGTATTGTCCCTGATCAGTCCAGCCTTGCTTCTCAAAAGGCTGAAAGACGAACAAATCTGTTGTGTTGTTTTATTATTTACGAGGAGATTCAAAATGGATGCTTGCCGTCTTGATTTGGCTGCAGCGCCTGTGTAATTAATTATCACCAGGGCGTTTATTATAGGAAGCTGTTCTAGCCTGCTGACTTTTTTTAATCATCAACGTCTGTCTTTCATCCTGAAATGCAGCAGAGAAAAAGGTGTAGCGGCTCCACTGGTCGGGCACTTTGGTCTCACATTTAAGTCTCAAAGATGTCCTGGTTAATATGTCAGGTTTTGGGTGTTCGTTTATTTATCTGATGGCAGAGCTGCGTCTGTACGGCTGCGTGTGCGGAGTAATGAGATCTAAAGTTGGTGCGAGTAGATTTCCCTCTTTCTGCTTTCCATCAGGACGTGCCCTGTGTGTGAAGTGACACACACACACACACACACACACACACACACACACACACACACACACACACACACACACACACACACACACACACACACACACACACACACACACACACACACACACACACACACACACACACACACACACACACACACACACACACACACACACACACACACACACAGTTGCCAGTCCAGTCAGTAGCCATTGTCTGTCTTTAGAAGTTAGGAAGGCAGGTTTTGGTGGGGGGTTTTGTTTTCTTCTTTTTCCTCTCTTTCTCTTCCTTGTTCAGTCACGCATACCAGATCCCAGACCAGGCAGGAGACCCCCCCCACCCATACCCCAACTCCTTGCTCCCCCCTTCAGCCACACACACACCCACACACACACACACACACACACACACACACACACGCTTTTTAGCATTCCACACCATCATTCAAAGCATTTAAGCATTCTCCCTCCCCTGACTCTCTGTCCATGGGGATTTGGGGATAAAGGCCAGCGGAGGGATTGTTGACCACAGGGACAGAGAGACGGGAAGAAAGAGACAGAGAGAGGAGGGAATGTCACTGTTTCTTAAGTTTGCTTTAGCTGGCCTTTGGTCTTGTGCAATAACTCTGCAACGAGTGCACACTGAGATGTGAAAGATTCGCCTGTGACATTGTGTGCCTCTTTATCCTCGTTACATCTGAAGATCGGTTTGGAAAACCCAGAAAGAAATATATATAGACTTAAAAGTTGAGCTATGAATGCCTATTTATTTTGGCCTATAAAGTAAGAGTGTTTTAAATGATGACCAAACATGTGGTTAATCCACGTGAGTCGGTTTGGTTGAATTCAAGAACAAAGTTCAAAGTTAAAATAAAAGGGGGGTGTAGTTACAATTGGAGCTTGAAAACGGATAAATGAATAGAGAGGTGGGAGGCGTACGACGCAGCCAATTGTTTCTTTATCATTCGACATTTGGGTCTGCAGACCTTTGCCAACAGATACAGGAGACTTACGAGACAAGGTCACATGACGCGCTCTCCAGAAAGGTCTGCAGGCTGAGATGTAGACTGACAGAGATACAATCAGCTGCATTCAAATGATAGTGTGATACTTTATTAATCCCCATTGGTAAAGTCTCTTTTTGTCTGTCCCCCTCCACAGGGAGGGCTGAGGTCAGGCTCAGCTACTGGGGAGTCTTGCTCAAGGACACATCAGCAGGGTGGAGGGTTGTCATGTTTCTTTCTACATTCGGTCACCTTGCCTCACTGTCCTCCATTGCTGTTTGTTTGAGAGTCCTTGGAGGCGGGCCACCTGTGTAGCGCCAATTCCTTAAAAACTGAAACTCTTTTTTTCGATGAGACAATTCTCCCAGAACAGACTGTGAGGGGAATGCAAATGCGTCCCTTATTGTATCAGTTGCAGTCTCAATTTGCATTTTGAATAAGAGAGAGCTGAGTGTGGATGAAGCTCCTGAGTTTCACTGCCGGATGTTGTGCATTATGTGGTAACAGAGCATGATATGGAGCTCCATTGTAAACCTTAAACATCCATTGTATGGAAACAAGTGTAACCTAAAGGATATCGATATTTATTTTCTTTACACAAAAATGTAATTGAAATGACTGCAGATCACCAACGCATGCTAAACACAGAGCAAGTATTCTGTAACAATTTGGGACCATGGGCTTGTTTTCTTTCCATCCCATAGAGTGGCGAAGTCACGCCCATCTACTTCCGGTACATGGGACCTTATTTCGGAAAAATCATGTATTGAAGTCAATGGAGAGAGAAAACGTATCTTTCGATCCCGTTTAAATTGTGCCACGAATTACACATATGATGTTTGTCAATCTTAAAAAATTATTTCCATGTCAAAAAAGTCACAGTTTGTCGTAAAACTGTTGAAATATAAGACTATGAAAGACTACAAATTCCAGAGTCAAGTAAGTGATGTCACAATTGTTTTCCTCCGCTAAATATAAGAGATAGCTAAGATAAGATAACTTTAACAAGATGCCTGTGTGCTTAGTACCAGGTATGGGTCTTGCTCGTTCTTTCGCTTCCCGTCTGATGAAAGGAACAGGAGTGGCTGGATCAAGTTAGCTACCTAGCTAGTAGCTAGCACGTTAGTTAGCATTACAGCCTTGTCATTTTTATTAGCTTAATATGAAGTAACATTAAGTAACCCAAAATGTTAAACAGTAAGAGTAGTAGTCATATTTCGTGAACCCTTTGAAGAGTAGGCTACTGTCACACCAGTGTGATCATTCTATAATACACAATTTAAGCCCGGGGGAGAAATGCTAACGCTAGCATCGGCGATCGCCGATCTGTTCTACTTCATGCTATCTGCACAAATGGTTGACATTAAACATTAAAAAGACCAGGCCGTTCAGAGAGAATCAAAGGAAGGGCAAGCAGGCAGCTTTGCATGACATTCTTCTGGACGTGTTTCATTGTGTTGATAGTGAGGGTAGCCAATCACTTTTTTGACGACAGTAGTGACGGCCATCTTGGTGACGTGTGTTGTTGTGAGAGTCTGCGAGACAAGAGATGTAGTTCCTTCAGCGTTTCACACAAACAAATGTGTTACTTCACAGTTTTACGACACCTTTTTTTTTTTTTTACTTGCAAAATTATCTTTTAAATTGACAAACATCATATGTGTAATTCGTGGCACAATTCAAACGGGATCGAAAGATAATCTTTCTCTCTCCATTGACTTCAATACATCATTTTTCCGAAATAAGGTCCCATGGAGCTCCCCCGGAAAGGGAGGGACTTCGCCACTCTATAGTAAAAGGAGCAGATTGACACCACTTTCAAATCCGTCCATTGAATTTGAAGAACATTTGCTTAGTTTAGCTTAGCATAAAGACTGAAAGAAGAGGGAAACGGCTATCTTGACTGTGTCCAAAGTTTTTATTAGAATCTGCCTAGTAACTCGCTAGTTTAAAAGCTAGATCTTGGCTAAATCAAGCAAAATATAACATATTAATCGGTCATATTCAGAGGTGCTTACATTTGGATGAGCCTTTTCCCCATGTTTTTGTCTTTAGGCTAAGCTAAGCTAACCAGCTGCTGGCTTGAGTGGTATGGATTTACTTGTCTTACTTTCAGCAATAGAGGAAATAGGCCTGGTCCCAAAATATCAAACTATTTCTTTAAGACATATTCACACAAGGGGGATCTATATGTCTGTATATATATATAAATATATATAAATATATATGTATAAAAGTACCCATAATGAGCAACACATGTATCAAAACTGTCATGCTTCATCCGTCAGCATGAAGAGAAATCAGTCTCTTGAGAAAGAGACTGAAAGCTGCTGATGAAGTCCCCAATAGATTGAGCAAGGCACTAACACTGCCATGTGGGGATTTGTGGGGGGTTGGTTTCCTGTGTAACTCAAAGGCTCCCTGGAGCAGCCACGCAACAGTGTGTGCACTGAAAGGCAGCTGGGATCA